>NC_041229.1:30693299-30723763 GCF_002837175.3 Physeter macrocephalus
GTTGCGGGGCACAGGCTCCGGACGCGCAGGCCCAGCGGCCATGGCTCACGGGCCCAGCCGCTCCGCGGCATGTGGGATCCTCCCAGACCGGGGCACGAACCCGTATCCCCTGCATCGGCAGGCGGACTCTCAACCACCGCGCCACCAGGGAAGCCCCAGGGTATATATTTTAATATTGTGAAATTTAATGATGCTTGAAAAAGATTCCTATTTTTGGAAATTCAGAAATAATTGGTTTATTTAGAAAACTGACCTATTTAGGAAAGAGCAACCATCTAGTTATTCTTGTTCATCTGGCAATTTCATCTTCGTGGAGCTCTTTTTCAATGATATGTTTCCATATAGCAAACTACTCCTTTCAGGAGAAGACTCAAGAGTAAGAAGAAGACCACATGAAGGGAAGAACTGAGAATAAGGAGAGGTATATTCAGACCATATGGTACTTTACAAGGCTACAGGGTAACAGGAGGCCAAAGAACACTGTTTAGAAAATAATAGGAAAGGAGCCTTTTACCATTGCTTGGGACCTGTTCCTCCCACCATTTTCTCAACATAAATGTTCTGAGTGTTTATTCTACCTAAGTCCCTGTGCTAGGAGCTGTGAGTACCCAAAGATAATAAACACTCCCCACGACTTTGCATTCCTATTGCCCTCCCCACTAGTTCAGACGGTCATTACCTCTTACCTGAATTAACTGGTCCATATTCCCACCTGGACTGTTCACCTCCGATCTCGGGTCCCTCTAATTTTCCCCAATACTGTAAGAAGTTTTGTCCTTGGAAAGCCCAGTGTTTACATTTTCCAGGCCAAATATGTCCACATACCTTCACTTGACACTGAAAGCTCCTGGAGATCTTCCAAACTCATCTTTCATGGCTTGTCTTCATATTTCACACACAGCAGCCACATGGCACATTCACTGTTTCTAGATCACACCATGTGCTTTCCAATTGCCCTACATTTGCTCATATTGCTTCCTCTTCCTGAAACGCCTTTCCCCACACCCTAAGCCCCACCTTTCAAAATCCCTCTTTTCCATGCTACGTCAAATGCCACCCCCATCCTGTCTTTCAGCTGGAAATGAAGCCTTCCTCTCAGAATAACAACAGCCTTGATTTTTTCTGCTCTAACTGCCCTCCTCATTATTCTGTGCATTCTATTTGTTTGCACACATCTCCCCTTTTAGTCTATGCATCATGACAAATCTCCCAGAGCCCCTTGCCCAGTACTCCAGACACTCAAAGATGTCTTTTAAAGCATTTACGAATGCAAAAATGGAAGGATGTGATGATCAAAAAAGAAAGTCTTGGAGCATGGGTAGAATATTACAAGGCTAATTATCATCAGGAAGTTGAACATAGTGGTAAGAACACCGGTCTTGTCATCATACCTGGGTTCAGCCCCAGCTCTACCACTTATTAGTTGCAAGGCCAATATAACAAGGTATTCAAAAATCTCTGGGCTTCAGTTCCTTTATCGTAAAAGTAATCTAACAATTCTTCATAAAAATGTTGTTAAGATTAAATATTATTGCAATTCCTAGCATATAAGAAAGTGCTGTACAACTATGATTGTTTTTTAAGTAGACATGTAAGAAAATGCACAGTGTGTTTGTGAAATGGCACATAGACTAGCTGGTGTGAAGGATTCACATCAGAAATCTAGTCCTCAAATGCCTGCTGGAGCCAAATGGAGTAGTCTTGGACTTGGAAAAGGAGCTCGGGCTTTATTTGACAGGAAGTGCAAGCCTTGAAAGTTTTTAAGCTCCCAGTTATGAAAGGCACTATGCTCATGGAAGTTAAAAGATAAGGGTAAGAAGTAATAAGAAGCAGCGTTTGTCTCTTTCTGGTGGAAAATTCCTGAAGCTTCCTGGAGAGCTCAGAATCAAGGAAGAGCTGGTGCAGAGTGGTCAGGGAGCCAAAGTGAGTCAGCTCTGCACCTGAGGCCACTCTTGCTGCCTGACAGACTGAGACTTTCCTCATGGGGCTGTGGGCCTGGGAGACTAGAGAGGGGTAGGTGTGGGTGCATGGGAGGAGAAGGCTTTTGAGAGTCATGAGACCTGTGATGGCCCTGCCATCATTTCCCTGAGCCTCAGGCCCATGAAATATGGGAATTGGAATAAAGGCAGCAGTCTTTCTTGGTTCTAAGATTTGGTGAGGAGCTCATACTCACCTAATCTTAACCTGTAACCCTTACTTTGATTCCTTCCAATCTCCATTTCTTCAGGTACCTGAAGAGAAAAGGAAAAAGGCAGGCATGGGAAAGGCTGTTTCTCCAGGGAGTTTTGGCTCAGAAGCTGCATTTCTTGAGATCCTATTTCCACCACCCTTCAATCTACTTGGAGCCATTCACCACACATGCTTGCATTTCAGATTACAACTTGTTTCTTGTTGCTGCCCATGAATTTGGCCACTCCTTGGGGCTGGCTCATTCCTCTGACCCTGGTGCCTTGATGTATCCCAACTACGCTTTCAGTGAGCCCAGCACCTACTTGCTCCCTCAAGATGACATCAGTGGTATTCAGGCCATCTATGGTAAGGTCATCTGAAGAGCAGTAGTACCTGGTGAGACCTGGCCATGTCCGTGATGTTCATTGCAGTCTTGGCTATGGTGATCGAAGTAAGAGGGCACCTGGGAGTCCATTGGGAGGAGAATATATGGGTAAAATGTGGTGGCTGCCTGCCATAGGGTAATGTACAGCCCTGAGAAGCACTGAATCAGATGTACATAGATGAGTCTTTAAAACATTATGCTTCCTGGAAAAGAAAGAGAATGATATATATTACTCAGTGTATAAATTACACAATACATGAATCTATACAAATTAACTATGTATATAGACAAAGCAAGGCATTTTCAAGAAACATGCTAACAAACATATATACATATATATTGAACATATCAAGATTGTTGTCTGTGGGGATGGAGTATGGAGAGAAAGAAACATTTTTTAAAGACAGGACTGATACTTTTCAGGGAGGGATATAGAGCCCTTTGCCTCTGTCTAAGTATTGTCTGATAAGACCATTGCATCTCTCCTTCCTCTTGCCGTCCTTCCCCCTAGTGGCTGTAAGAACAAGAAACCAGAGAAGAGGTTTGCAGCTCTCTAAAAATTAAAAAAAAATGTTTTAAGTGTTGATTGGAAGGGAGAGTCATGGAGTCGAATTGTGTAAAACATTCTCCCTCTCTGTTGGGACAGCAGTACAAAACCAAGCATGCCAGGGTCCCACAACTACGAATTTTATGTATGACAGTAGAATCTTCAGGAACGATGAGACCTAGTCTAACTGCCTCTACTCCCCAATTCCTTTTTCCCTGAAAACACCTCCCTTCCTCACTCATCCATATTTGAACTGTTAGCAGCCTTTCGTTCTACAATGGGAAAATACATTTAAATTTAAATACTTATAGAAAAAAATATTGCTACATTTTGATTTAGATTTATGCTGTGAGGGCCTCTTTCCAGAAGGTGGATTTTAGTGAGAAAGGAGAAAGTAGATACTGAGTGACTAAAAATTCAGAAAGAGGAGGCAAGAAGAGAAAGAAGCATGGGATTCTAATTTTAAACTGGCAGAGGGGAGGGGGAAGAATTCAAATTTCTTTATTTCACAACTTAGCTTGGAACTATCCTTAAAGCCACCATTACTCTTTTATTTTTGTTTTAATTTTTTTTAAATTGGGGAATAGTTGTTTTGCAATGTTGTGTTAGTGTCTACTGTACAGCGAAGTGGAGTTCCCTGTGCTATACTTCAGGTTCTTATGAGTTATCTATTTTATACATATTAGTGTATATATGTCAATCCCAATCTCCCAATTCATCTTATCCCCCTCTTTTATTTTTTAATTTAAAAAATAAAACTTTTAAGAGGGCCTAATGTGTGATTACTTTAATGTCTTATAGGATAGTCAGCTAGCATTTCTCTTCATGTGAAGACCCTTCACCAACCTGAGAAGTAACTGAAATACACCAAAATTCACCCTGGACTCATGCTTATAAAATGCCTTTTTACTTTCAGGACCTTCGAGCAACCCTGTGCAACCTACTGGACCAACCACACCCACAGCCTGTGACCCCAGACTGACATTTGATGCTATCACTACACTCCGTGGAGAAATACTTTTCTTTAAAAACAAGTATAAGAATGAACTAATCCTTCCTTTGACTTCTTTTACTGGCATAACTTAAAACTTGATTCTAATTAAGTCACATATTACACATTACCCAGCTTTTCCTTTGAATTCTATGCATATGAAACTCATTGGAATTGATAGTGTTTTCTGGGTAAATCAAAACGTCCAGGAGAAGAAAAAAAAAAAGCTAAAACATTTGTAAGCATTTAGATGTTTGTGATGATGTAAACAGACATGGACTCTAGCTGTTGGGAACTCTATAGCTGGGTTTACCCAACACCAAAATAGTATTCAATTCCACCCAAATTCATTCAAGTGAACGGAAACTGTCACTTAATAAGCTGCAGGGAAAACCATCTGACTGAATTTTTCAATTTTCCATTGGCTATTCTGTGATTGTGTACTCACAGGCTGAGTGTACTTGTATTGCTTTTGCTAGAATATTCTAAATATTCTCATCATATTGTAGCAACAATAATGAAAGAGACTAACAAAATAAAACTTGTCAATGTGTGAGGAGGGGGACAATGTAAAATGTAATCAAATAAGGTCACTCCTATCAGCTCGTCTGAAAACTGTAAAGTACTCACCAGATGGACAGTATCACCATAAAGCACTGGCCATATGCTGGTCACTGTGCTGGAAACATTGCCTTCACTGTATGTTATATCCTCCCAGCAATCTTATAGGATCAATACCAGCCCAAGACTCACAGAAGCTGCCTGCTTATTGTGTGTGGTTTTCTCCCTTGTGTTCCATTAGGTACTTCTGGAGAAAGCATCCTCACCTACGAAGAGTCGAACTCAATTTCATTTCTCTCTTCTGGCCATCCCTGGCAAATGGTATACAGGCTGCTTATGAGGATTTTGACAAGGACCTAATTTTCGTATTCAAAGGTAACTGCCTAAGGTTTTCATCTTATTTTAGTTCCTCCTGAAGGGAAGGGCAGGACTTCTTTGTGGTCCCTTCCAGGTTCAAGGAGGTGAGTCAAGGAGAGAGTGTTAGACTGGCTGGGCTTTTGTCACAAGACCTGGGTTGGGTCACATCTCCACCACTAAATGCTGTATGAACTTGAGCATGTTGTACCTTCTTCAGGCATCAGTTTTCTCATCTAAAAAATGAGAACACTTTATTAGACCACCTTTAGCCTTCCTCCACCCTCATCCCAGATATAATTTTCTAAGATTCTCCAAGGCTCTAGTTTAATCTCTGTATAGAAGTCACATGAGATAAGACGTTCAAGTGTGCGGCCCTGAGTGTCAGGCTAAGAAGTTGGAAATGTTTTACAGGTGCTAGGAAATCACTGGAGTTATCATATCCCAATGGTCTTGACTTTACCACCTCTATCTTTTCAAGACTATTTTTTCCATTTTCATTTCTATGATGAATTTATGCAAAGATTAAAATTTGGTATACATTTTGTAAGAATGGAAAAACTTTATCTAACATATAACCTGAATCATTGGCAGGCAATCAATACTGGGCTGTAAGTGGCTATGATATTCAGCAAGGTTATCCCAAGAATATAGCAGACTATGGCTTCCCAAGCAGTGTCCAAGCAATAGATGCAGCTGTTTCCTACAGGGGAAAGACATACTTCTTTGTAAACAACCAATTCTGGAGGTAAGATAAACTATTTTTTCCATTAGAGCTTGAAAGCTATGTTTCTTTACCCTCTTTACAAACCATCAATGATCAGGCATCTGAAGGTTTAAAATATCTAGGTGGTCTCTGATAGGCATTCTTTTTCACAAGATGATTGATGTCGCTATGGCTTTTGAAAATTTTACAAAGTTAAGATGCCTGCACAATGGTATTTAGGATTCTATATCCTGAAACAGAGCAAACTTTAATAAAGCACTAAAATGGGATGCAAAGAAAGAGTTAGGCTAATTCTCATTTATTCATTAAATTCTAAGAGTTAAATTCTACTACACTCAAGCAAATGTTATACAGAACTTGATTCCCAACTTGAAATTATTATTTATATTTTTTCAGATAGAGAGAGACTATGAACCAATTAAGTAAAAGCCTTAGAACATATAAGCTCTCCTTTTTGAAAATAACACTGCCCCAACAATCAGAAGCCTGTTTTCATATTAGTGATACCCATATATTTTATAAATATGTATGTACCCTTAGGTAGAGAAGTTAAACACTGTTAGTTTCCCAATAAATAGGACATTGTGAAGAACAAATGAGAAAATACATGTGAAGGCACTATGTAAAGTACATACAATGTAAAGAAAACTATTAATCACTGTACACTGTATTGGTCTGAAAATGTGGGACAATTTTTTTTTTCTCATCAGATATGATGACCAAAGTCAATCCATGGAACCAGGTTATCCCAAAAGCATAGCAAGTAGCTTTCAGGGAATAGAAAGTAGAGTTGATGCAGTTTTCCAGAAGAATTGTAAGTAGAACAAAAACATAATAAATTAAAAAAATTTTTAAGTAGCTCATTTGCATTGCAAAGTTATATTAGGACAGGAGTGGGGTTTTTTTAATTGAAAACATCCAAGATCTGCTACAAGCTAATTCAATACATTATATCTTTCTTTTTTTCTTATAGCCTTCTTCCTTTTCTTCAGTGGACCAAGATATTATGCATTTGATCTTAGTGCTCGTAGGATTACTAGAGTTGAAAGAAGCAATAGATGGCTTAACTGTAGATAAAGCCGAAGCAAAATCAAGTGCGTTTGTGTTCACTTTCTGAATATGGAAGGGAGGTCTAATCTGCATATCTATTACATTGTGTCCTATTTATACTTTTCTCGACAATAAGTAATATTATTTGCTCTCACTGTATTCATTGGGCTGATCCTCATTGAAAATATGTTTGGAGTATTCCACTGTTTGCAGAGGCTAATTTTGTCCAATATTCCATCTCAGATTAGTGAATACATCACAAGGAGAAGGAAATTAAGCCTTCTTTGCCACCTCTATATTCATTATTTCCTCACTTGCTTATTTGACTTCTAAAATGCCCATTTATTCTTAAGTCTTTTAAATATGTCTTAAGTGTAACTGCTACATGTAATTTAGCACTGGATTTTGGTTATAAGTAAGGATTATGAACAACATAAATAGTACACATTGCCTTTTGCCAAAAATGTGGTGCTATTTTCCACTCTTGGAAAGAAATGTTGTTCATACTTGTAGATTGAATTGTGTCTCCCCAAAAAGGTATGTTGAAGCCCTGACCCCAGGTACCTACAGATGTACCTAATTTGGAACTAGCATCTTTGAGGATGTAATTAGTTAACATGAGGTTATACTGGATCAGAGTAGGCCTAAAAACTGATGTTCTTATAAGAGGAAAGACATAGACACACAGTGGAGAAGGCCATGTAAAGATAGAGACAGGATTGGAATGACACATCTACATGCCAAGGATTGCTGGCAACTACCAGAAGCTGGAAGAGGCAAGGAAGGATCCTCCCTAGAGCCTTCAGAGAGAAGAACATGGCCCTCCTGACACCTTGATTTTGAATTTGTAACTTCCAAATTGTGATTTTAAAAATGTCTGTTGTTTTAAGCTATGAAGCTTGTGATACCTTGTTAAGGCAACTCTAGGAAGCTGATACAGTACACCTGAACTTACAGAAATGAATCAGTACAGAAATACAGACTTGCAACCCCAATAAAGATTACTGGCATCTTCCCAGGGGAGCAGCAAAAAGGAGGAGTACCACTTCCTCTCCCGCCTCCTGACTTCTAGAGTTCAAGAAAATAGGCCAGTTAAATCTGTTGTTCCTTATTTCTGTTTTTCCCTGGGATCCTCAGGAGGATACCCTCTACAGATAACCAGGGTTTGCCGCACAAACAGAATAGTGTTGGGCACAAAATTCAATAAATCTCATTTAATTGAATTAAACTGAGCTTAGATGCATAAATTTGCTAATGGCAAAGTTCAGTTAAGAACTTTAAGATTTGTGGTATCATAATGACTAGTCTAGACATTAAAATCATTATAATGTCATATCTGCAGTTGTTAGAATGTAATGCAGTGCAGCTTATTACACAATAAAATATGTGAACTGTAAAATATATTTATCACTAGCATATCATTTTTTCTTTTCCTGTTAAAGTTTTTAACCCCCACAAATTATTGATTTAGTGAACTTTGATACTTTTTTCTGGTTCAAAATTTATCTATTAAATGATTTCAAAATAAATATTTTAAACGACCTACTTGTGATCTACTATAATTTCTTAAGATACTACCACATAGTTCATCAAAAGTATAAAAAGGAAATTTCAATATATTTGCAGCCATTTTCTTTTATCAGAAATATTACATTGATATTAAACTTTAGATATTACTTCACAGGTTTATGAAATATTTTATCAATATTCTATGTCCTCAAAGATTCCCTCAAGTATGTCAATACAATATTCTCAACTTATTTTACAAGATAAGAAAATAGAAACTAGTATATACTACAATTTCATTTATTCAACAATTAATCACCTACCTGTTCCAGATGCTGTGCTAGGGAAAGTGAGAGAGGTGTTTAAGCAATTCATTGTATCAATGTCAAAGGGCAAAAGGACCTGTAAGAACTGGATATTTCCTTAAGAGTCAATTCCAGACTATGGCATTTTCTAAAACTTCTTATGAAATCAGTTTTTAGAAGCATGAAGATGAGAAATTCATCTCAGAACAGCTGCTAGTTGCGCCAGTTAGTTATGATAGATTCTTGGCCCAAGCCTCATCCGTACATTTTCAAGATAAGAACTGAGTTCATGTTATTTCTTTAACCATATTTAACAGTCATAGGGAGTGAATAGCAATACAAAGTATAGTAAAGAATTTTTTAAATTAGCCCTTTTTTTGGTTTTCTTCTTGACAACATGCAGTATTTTTTGGATGTTACGTTGAAGTTTTATGTGAGGACAAGAGATTTAAGAATCTAAGCTTAAAACTTTAAGAATGGTATTACTTTTATCTTAGGTTGAGTTTCCTAAAAAGCAAAGACTAAGACAAGACTTCGGTGCAGTTACTTTATTCAGGACATGGTCCCAGGAAGCAAGAGTGAGGTAGCAAGCAGAGTGAAGCAGAAAGAGGGAATGTCAATACAAGTATGTATTATTGAGGTTTCTACTATGGGCAGCTGGGGCTCAATTCCATCAGGACCTCCTGAGAAGCTTACAGAACACCTTTCAATTGTTCAAATCTCCAGTGGATCGGCGGCTGGATCCGATCCAGTCTCCAATTCCCTCCTTCAATTCTCTCCTTCCACATTAATCCTTCAATTCCCTCCCCCACTGGGTAGCTCTAAGGAATTGACCTGTAGGCTCCATGGCAGCTCAACGTCCTGGGTAGAAAGCAGAAAGACACCCAGTCTGTGGTTAAGGTTGGATTTTGTCAGAGTAAGGTGAGTTACACAAGCCTGTTCACCACCATACAACTAAAATCAGAGGTGTACTGAGGGGATTGTGACACGGGGCACCAGAGGCACCTCCTATAACTTTGTTGTTGGGAGATTAAAATGATGGGAAATTGGAGGTGACATCTTTGGAGAAACTTACTCACCCAAGAAAAAAGATTTACAGATACCAACACTATAGAAATCTCAGTGGGACAGAGACTGCTAGTTACCTATGTTAACATGATTCCCCCCTTCTTTTGCTGCAATAAGACCCCAATTTTATTTGAGGTAGCAATGCATCCAGCTAAGAGACTACATTTTGTAGCCTTGCTTACAGCTAGATGTGGCCATGTGTTTAATTTCTTGCCAAAAAGTGTAAGCAGAATACTCTATGGGCTTCTGGAAAGAGACTAGGTACTTACTTTCTCTACATTCCTCCTTCCTGCTGCCTGTAATGCAGATACAATTGCAGAAGCCACCTGGACCATAAGGCACTGGCACTGAGAGGGTGGTGTAGCAAGGTGTCTGCTGCCTACATCCCTGATGATGTGGTGTTGTCATACAAGCCATGGACTGCCACAACTGGCCTACTCTTATGTGAGAAAGAAATCAATGTTTATTAATCATCTATTATTTGGGAATTTTCTATTACATTTTGACCAAATCTCATTCCAGCTAATACATCACATGAAGTGTCTGGAACCCACCCCACCTCCCTGCAGTAAAGGTCATTAACTGGCAAGCCCTGCCAGTGCACTCATAGTTTCCAGTCAGCTTTCCTGTCTCTCAATCTTAAGATTGCAGAGTACAACATATCCAAACATTTTTTTAAAAAGCTTCTAATGTCAGAAAGAGACACCAAAAAAGAAACTTTGAAGAAATAGAGACAGTCCTGGGAGCAAAAGAGAATGTCAAAATAAACAAACAAAAAAAATACTTAACATTCTTTAAAAATAAGACATATTTAACATCCAAAAAACATTAACAAAATACAAAAAAGTAAAAAATAAAAGGATACTCAGAGAACTAGAAAGAGCTCTTGGAAATTAAAAATATAACTGAAATAAGAAACTCAGTAGCTGAGCTGGAAATAAAGTTGATGGAAAATAGTAAAGGATATATTGAAAACACAGAGATTTAATCCAAGAGTTCCAGTAGATATATATTCCAGAAAGAGAAAGAGGAAACTGGGTGGAAAGAAATTATCAAAGAAATAATAGAGGAAATCTTCCTTGAATTGAAGTTTTCATAATGAAAGAGCTCTCTTACTGCCAAGCAATGTTAATGCAAAAAGACTCACATTAAGAGACATCATTATAAAACTTCAGAATATCTGGTTAAAGAGACTTTCAAAATTTTTCAGAAGAAAAAAGAAAAATATCAAGAATCAGAATAAAAGTCTTTTCAACAACAATACTAGATTCTAGAAACAATGGAACAGTAACTTCAAAATTTTAAGGTAGATTTATTTCAGCCTGATATTCCATAACCAGAAACACTCTCAGTCAAGTGTGAGGATGGAATAAATGGCATTCTAGATATGAAAAGATTAGAAACATGCATTTTCCTTGCACACTTTCTTAGACCCTCCATCCCCATTTCCCATGGCTGTCTACACATATATTTGCTCCAGTCAGGACAGATTTCCTACAGCTCATTTCTGCCATGGTACCGGTTTCCTGTGGCCTCCCTCCACTCATATGCCTTCTCCTTTCTGCTGTGAAAACCAAATCTCCTACACATTCTTCAAGAGCCAGTGCAAGCTCCACTTGCTTGAAGCCTTTAGGCCATACACATCTGCAGTGATCTCTCTACCTTTTGACCCTTCTCAGTCTCTAGAATCTTCACATGCATTTTGCTACTTTTCTCATTTTATCTGGCATTTGTCTCTGTATATGTCTGAATTCTCCAACAAGATTGGAACAGTATCTTAGTGTGACAGGAAAATAGAAAGTTCTTGGTAAACATCTGATGTTTACCCAGTTAATTAGGATAATTTGATTCCTGAATCAATTGTCTTTTCATGACACCATACTTTTTTTTTTGAGAAACAGACATGGCTTGTTTATTAGAATGCAGAAAGTATCTGTATCAAGAGCAAGACAACAGGTGAAATTGTATTCCTCAGAAGAAGCAACAAATTACAATTTTGCAAACATAACAGGTGATTTCAAAAAAAGATAAACTTTTTTTACAAAGAAAATTATCTTTTTATATAAATATTTTGGGCTTTCGTTCAAAGGAAAATTATTTCATAAACTTTCAAGAATTTATGGATAAGAAAACCTTCAACTTAGCAAGGACAAAAGTAACTTGGAGGCTGACTTTATATTATTTTGAATTCAATAATGAACAGACTGTGTTTACCAAACAATTGTAGATCATGATTGCAAAATCAAGTAAGCCTAAGAAAAAAAAGCATATCATGACACACCCCATGGCAAATGTCCTTTTCTGTTTTTAATCAAAGGATGATACAAGCCAACGCATGCCACGTCTCACTATTATTTTCTAAATTCTATGCAAACAGAACGAGGCTTCAACTGAAGAGAGAGAGGAATGAAGAGGCTTCTTTTATCTTTGGTCTTTGTAACATTTTCTTCTGCATTTCCCACAGACCGAAAGATGGAAAATGAAGAAAACATGCAACTGGCTCAGGTACTGTCTCAATAAATGTTATTAATGACTATCAACAAAACTTTTACTTTATTGATTATATTGGGACTTAAAAAGACAGCTAGTTCCTACCAAAGAGTCCTGAACTTTCTTGTGAGGAGCTGCTTTTCCTTTCCTTGGCTCTAAGGACATCAAGGAAGTTAGAGGGGTGGAGAGTAGGGGTGAGGTGGAGGACAGGCAGGATTTGCTACAACTTTAAGCAATAGTTACAAGTGAAGAGATAGTGAGAGTAGAAAGGGTCAGCCCTGCAAGAATGGAGGTCTCCATAAAAGCATTTAAAGACCAACCAGGAGAACCCAACTACATTTTGGAACCACTTATCCCTCTATGTATGAAAAACACATTGTTTTGGAGATTCCCTCTAAAAATCAGTCCAATTTGCCATATTTGGTGAAATTATTTACATTTGAAAAATGGATAATCACATCTCCTCTAGAATTTGTTTCAAGGAAACACCAAAATGAAAGTAACAGCAACAATATGTAAGACACAAGATAATTTAACACACAGAAGAAGCTTGCTTCTCTTCTGTGGAAGTTTGGAGTCTCATGGGCTGTATGGGTTTAGCCAGTTCTGGTCACACATAGCTCAATGAGTTCTTGAAAACTGAAAACACAGGGTGACTCTTTGCTTTCCTCTTTGTTTTCTTCCTCTCTTCTTTCTTCTCTCACTCCTTTCTTTTCTTTGTTACTTATTTCCTTTTTCCCTCCTACTGCCAAAAAGGATTTCAGAAAATTTTGTTTTCTCCTGAGATGGAGAGCTGCTCTCCTGTAGTCTGTGCCTTTTTTTGTCTTTTTGGTCAGGCATATCTCAACCAGTTCTACTCTCTTGAAATAGAAGGGAGTCATCTTGTTCAAAGCAAGAACAGAAGTCTCATAGACAGCAAAATTCGTGAAATGCAAGCATTTTTCAGATTGACAGTGACTGGAAAACTGGACTCAAATACTCTTGAGATCATGAAGACACCCAGGTGTGGGGTGCCTGATGTGGGTCAGTATGGCTACACTCTCCCTGGGTGGAAGAAATACAATCTCACATACAGGTAATGCTTCTGCCCCTAATCTAAAGGAACATGAAAATAATCTCCAAGGAACAAAAATAATAATAGTTTATTTTACCGAGCACTTCCTGTGTGCACGGCACTTGATAGATTTTATTTATTCTGTCCTCCCAAGAAATTTGTGACATAGGCATCACTGCTATTACCACCTTAAACACAGAGAAACAAAAGCTTATCTACCATAGGCCATTTTACACAGCTCTTCTCAGCAGACTGGCTCTGGCAGATATGCTCTAATCTCTAGCCTCTGCCACCTCTATAAAAGCTCAGGACCAGGATCTGCCTTCTGATTGCAGATGTTTAAAGGTACAAATGAAGTGTTCCCAAGGGAAAATGGGAAGACCCTGGAGCACAACCAGTTCATGTCAGAGATTTGTGTGAGTCAGATTGTCAAATCTAAGGTGGACCCCAGACATCTCAGGGAAAGGGAGCTGGCTTATTGGTAGAAAGAAGATGAAGTGCACATGTGAACTGAGATAGAGTCAGTGACTTTGACCACTGCTCTAGAGCCTTCTTGGCTGGCCCTAAAGAGCCTTTCTGATAGTACTTTCTTCATCTTACTGAGCCTTAGGGATTGAGATAAAAATACATTTATCAAGATAGGGAATATAAACTAAAGGAAGATCTTTTCCTGAGTAACAAACTCTTTGTGGCTCTCAAGTGAGACTCTTAATATATGACACATGCATAAGACTGATTTCTACAAGCTTTTGAGAAAATAAATCTCAATTCTTTTTAGAAGATATTTATAATACAGTCATACACAGCAAACACATACATGAGATTAATGATCTCCCACTTAAGATGTGATCTTAGGGAAGTCATTTAACCTCTTTGAGCCTCATTTGTTAAAGTGTGATAATACTACCTGATGAATAGGGCAAATGAAAGATTGAATTATATAGCATATGTAAAAGTACCTTATTTAAATAGTAAAGTAGTGTACAAATGTAGCAATGGCACCATACCAAAAGTTACTGCCGCATATAATTGATGACATAGAAATTATTTTCTTTCCATAATATGTGTTTACATGCATGTATAACTACCAGTTCATATATTTTTGTTAATTTCTAAGAATAGTAAACTACACTCCAGATATGGCACAAGCTGATGTGGATGAGGCTATACAAAAAGGTTTAGAAGTGTGGAGCAAAGTTACTCCACTAATATTCACCAAGATTTCCGAAGGGATTGCAGACATCATGATTGCCTTTAGGACCCGAGGTAAGGTTTTCAGCAGAGAAAACAATATGGCTATTTTCATCCCAGGAGCTTTGAAGAGGCTGATCTTTTTTCCCCCCATGAATTGTATCTTAGTCCATGGTTGGTGTCCTCGTTATTTTGATGGCCCCTTGGGAGTCCTTGGCCATGCGTTTCCTCCTGGTCTTGGTCTGGGTGGAGATACTCACTTTGATGAGGATGAAAACTGGACCAAGGATGGAGCAGGTAAGCCCGATTTTCTTTATGAACAAAATTTTGTTATTCATACAAATTCCTAAAGGGAATAGCTTTGCAACTAGTTACTTTTTACTTCCCAATTTCCCTACGATTTTTCATATTCCAGATGACATTGATGAAAGTGTCCAATGTCTATTCAAACAATTGTGCTTGTCCAGTTCAGAGCATTATCCACACAGCATCTTCATAAAGTTACTAATCCTGTTATGATCAGAACTTTCTTCCCTTACTCAGATGTTCATTCATATACCCACAATGCCTGAAGGGCCACTATGTGCCTGGAACTGTGCAAGGTGTTGTACAGACCACAAAGTTGTACTCGAAAAGTTCCAGCTCTTCAGAGGTTCATGATCTTGTGTGATGTATAAGGCCTAGACCCACTCACCACCATACAAGGCAGACTGTGCTGCCTGTTATACCCATGGCAGGAGTCATCTCTGGCTTGAGGATTGAAAGAAGACTCTGGGGAGGTGGTGATTCTAAGTGAGTGATTGAAGGATGCCTTGTGGGTTCATGGCCCATAGGAAGTCTGTTTATATGCATGAACCTCTTCTAACTCTTGCCTGTCTGCCAAGGTATTAGATCCTGGTCTTTATATTTGACTTATTTCTTCAGACTAAGTGGGTTGATTTTATTTCTCTTAATGGGCCTCCCTGGCACTAAAATAAGAGATATTTCATTACTTTTCAAACAAAAAACAAAACTTTACTATAGTAAAAATATGTGCCTCAAATGAAGGAGCAGGTTGAGTAGACTCTTGGGTTCTCCCACTCTTTTTTTCTATCATTGACTACAGTCATCTTGGGTCTGGCATCTGGTTTCCCAGGTCCCAGGAAAGTGGAGGCTGTGTCTCTCTGGTGGATGGTACGCGAGGCCACAATTCAGTCCTGACCATGTAACTCCAGACAGTCCGTGGTTCAGTTTTACAGTTTCTGCAAAACTAAAAGCCAGTGACTCAAAATGATGCGTGGCCACTCCTTGCTAAGTCTGATCATGTGATGTAATTGTTCTTCCAAGAGCTAGGAAACAAAGAGGGTAAAGAACTCAGTGCTGGCTGAACTTCAGGCACCGGGGAAGTCTGGGATTGGTTGCTGCCACTGCCACGTGAGTTACATCAAAGACAAGAAAATGAAAGAGGTAGGGTGACACCATGACCCACACAACAGAGTAGTTGAATGGACCATGTCTGTATCTCCTGCTGAGACATGTCCCAATATTTCTCTGGATTTGGCCTAAAGGCAGTGTGGATATGTCCAATCAGACAGTTATAGGAAATATCTTAGTGCTCACCAAAGTCAGAATGACTCCACTTTGTCAGCCAGGACTTACTTTCACATCTAGAGGTAGATATGAAAGTTTCACTGTCATTTTATCCCCATTAATTCCAATACTTAGTAGTAAAATTACTATTATGCATACTGCAACAGGCCCCTTGCCAAAGGGGATGTGTGGGGTCGATTACGAAAATGTCCAATGTGATCTGGGCCCCAAGTTGGCAAAACTTGCTTGAGCAAAGAAGAGGATAAATATAGCCCTCCACCAAGTTCTGGGTGGATAGCCAGGCAACAATACTAAAATGGGTTATCTTCTAACTACTTTACTTCATTCCCTCAACTTGGAAATTTTTGGCCCTGGAGGGTGTCCAATCATATAACTCTTACCTCACTGACGTAGAAGGGAAAATGCCTTCCTGTTCTCTAATAAAAACATAAAATCTCAAGCATACAAGACCTCCAATCAGATTTTTTAAATAGAAAATTTGGCAATAATGTATAATATATGATCACCTTCTTTACGTATATGTAAGCTCTCTCTATGGAAAGGGCACAAAAGTCTTAGTGTAACTTCCTTAAAAGCAATAGACAACCGTCATCTGCTAATCCCACTGTTTCCTAAGGGGAGGACAGTCACTGCATGGTGATATCAGAGGAATTTGAGCACATAGAGAGGCTTTCCTGAGAATCTCCCAAAGTGAGGTCAGTGTCAAGCCTGTATGTGAGTGTAAATGTTCTACACACACATGTGCACTAAACAACTGAAACAGACCTCAGAGACCACTACAGATGCAGTGCTGGGATGGATAAGAGCAGTGGTCTGTGGCTTGGCAAAACTTACTTGCAGGAAGATGACACACGTTATCTGTAATAAAGGTGAAAACACCTTGCAAAGCACCTGCCTTTAGCAAACATTCGGAAAGTGTTTGACACTGATGATTATGTTGGTGATTATTAGTATTAATGATAATGATGATGATTAGATAGAGTGATTTCTAGGAGAAGGAAAAAATATTCACCAAGGTACTGATGTATTATGTACCAATTTATCTATTTAGCCACATCTCCAAGAAGGCAACAATGTTGTCTTTTTTTTCTACAGTATCATACAGCCTATAATATTGTCAGCACATGAGAGATACTCTACAAATATTTGATAAATGAAGTCATGCAACAATCCTTTACTCAACGTCTACTCTGACCCACGCTCTGTGTTAGAAATGGAATATACAATAGTGTTCCAGACACAGACCCTGCACTCCAGGGGTTTACAGTCTAGAGGACACACTCTATCAAATGGCAATTAAAATTAGTATGATCAACTGTGGGATAAAGGGAACTATGGCAATGTAATAGGAGCATGTAAGATAAACTCCAATCTATATACAGAGGTCAGGGAGGAAGTGATGCCAAACCTGAGACCTGAAGGCTCTGCAGGAACTCTGAAGGCAAAGTGGAGTAAACAGTTCTAGACAGAATAACCCAACCAACCCAAGTATTAGAATTGTGGTGGAACAGAAGGCCAAAATGGTGAATAGGAGTCAGATTAGAATCCTATATAGAAGGTCTTGAAAGCCACGATAAATGTTTGGACTTCATTCAGATGATCTGAGTGTGAATTATTCTTTTTTAAAGAGTCACTTGTCCCATCCCTGTCCAAAAGCACATGCAGTGATATTACCAGCCAGACAAGGGGCAGCAGCAAAAGCCAGAGCAGAAAAGCATGAAAGTCCATGAAATAATTTTTTGCCATTACATGTTTGTTTTGTGCAAACATCACTGGACAAAGCTTCATCACAAAAGGCTCAGCCTTTTCCTTCGTGTCCATAGGCTTAGGTGCAAGTCCAAGGACAGTCTTTTATATACTTAGAAACTTACAGACTGTGGGAGAGACAGAGAAATAAAAAGGCAACTCCAACCATGCATGGTACGACTTCTGGTGTGGTAAAGTAGAGTACTATGGTCTTGTATAGGAGGCACAGCTAACCATTCTATCATCCACATAAAAACCTGGATATCCAGCAACCGTCACTAAGCAGTTTCTCAGTCACCAGGAATAAAAGTTGATTAAGACATGGTCCCTGTACCGAAAGGGTATACAGCTTGGTGAAAGAAATAGACAATGCAGTACTTATCTGCAAAGACAGAATTAAGCACTGAGTCTACAGAAGCCGAGAGAGGTGCAATTAAGTCAGCCTGGATAGGAGCTGGGGGATAAGAGAAACCTCATGAGGGAGATGGCTCTAGGGGGATTCCTGAAGAATACGTAGGATAGGGGGGAGAAAGGGGGGTGAGAAAGTAATACGTTGGGCAGAAGGGATGGAGATATGGAGACACAGAGATTAGAAAGAACATGGCATAGATGAGAAATACAAATGATTCAATATGGCTAGCTCATGGAATGTGAAAATGAAATATGAGGCTGGGAAAAAAAGCAGGGACTAGTTCATGGAAGACCATGTTTAGGTATTTGGACTTGATCCTACAGCCAATGGAGAACCTCTGAATAATATAAGTGGGAGAAACTTGATCACATTCAGCACCCTAAAAACAACCAAAGACTGGCAGCTTCTATTTCTCTCTCTCTTTTTTTTTTTTTTTTTTTTTTTTACTACTATCCATTTCTGAGACACCTGTTTCCTGCCATCTGTTAACTCTGGGTTATATTTCTCCATGATGTGACTAATACCAATTATCAGTCTTGAAATATTTCCCAGATAAATGATGGTGAATATGTTATAAGAATTATCTGCTCTCTGGCAAGCCTTTTCTTCATTCCCCTCAGTTATTTCCTAATCTCAGATGCAATCATTCTCCTTCTGAATGACTAATGTACTCATGTTTTCCCTGTTTTTGTTAAGGATTCAATTTGTTTCTTGTGGCTGCTCATGAATTTGGTCATTCACTGGGGCTCTCTCACACCAATGATCAAACAGCTTTGATGTTCCCAAATTATGTCTCCCTGGATCCTAGCAAATACCCACTTTCTCAGGATGATATCAATGGAATACAATCCATCTATGGTGAGCAACAAATCTGAATATATGTGAACTGAATTGAAAGCCTTCCAGGAAGGAAGTTGAGAAAATCACTTCTTGAAATATTATCATGAAGAAAATTTCTCTTGGGTAAGATCCTTCTGTAGGTATTTCTACATGTCTTCTTAATTCACTAAGGTATTTCTTTTCTCATCAAAGGAAGTCCACCTAAGACATCTGCTAAGCCAAAGGGACCCACTGTACCCCATGCCTGTGACCCCGATTTCACTTTTGATGCTATCACCACTTTCCGCAGAGAAGTAATGTTCTTTAAAGGCAGGTAAACCCATTCCCTTAAATACCTCAACTTCCTATGAAGATTTTTCGTTTCAAGAGATTTGGAGATAAGAGAGCTGTGGGGTTAGTGTGAATATGTGCCTTTACTTTTCATTTTATAACTGCCCATATTGTTTGAATGTTTTATTCTGTGCACATATCTCTTACTTGTTTGATAAATTGATTTTTTAATGTTTTTAAGCAATTTTTTAATTGCCATTGAAACAGAGTCTACTTTCAGTGACTTCTTAGCTAAAATAACACACCACTCCTGGTGGTGTGTTGGAGCTGGCTTATACCATTTCAGGATCCAATTGTTAAATTTTCAAGAATTTTGTAAACTAGTTCACATCACTTTGGTAGCTTGAAACTGGCCATGGTTGGAGTATTTACACCCTGGAAATCATCAAATGATAAAAATTAGGTTTTTTTCCTACCTGGAGAGCCAATTGTTAAATACGTATCGACAGACCTTTCCTTGAAGCTGAATCAACAGTGTTAGCTGTGGTAGGAAATCTCTTCTCTCACTATGTATAATTTACTGCACTTAACTTGCAACATGATGTGTCAGTTATGTATACCATGACCATATTTTCAGAACAAAGTATCAAGACATACACCATCTGACAAAGATATAGGGGCAAAAGGAAAGAATATCTGAAATCAGACTCCTGCCAACCACAACTATGTAGCACTATAATGGCATGGTGTCATTACCATGCTCTTAATAGCCAAGACTGAGAGACCACTTGTCAGGGATGGGTAGCCAGCATGGGAAGGAAAATGGACTCTAAGGACTTTTCAAGTCCTCCTCATAGGTTCAGAACTTTACAGCCAGAGGGGAAATCTGAGCAAATATTTAGCCATGCCAATAATAACATTTCTTTATTCTAACAAACATCAGCACCAAAAATTCTTCTTAGATTGCTTGGTACTGGCTTAGAATGTTGGGAATTGCTGCTTTGGCAAAAATGAGGTGATTGAGCACACGGAACTATTTATGAGATTTCCTTGGGTATTTTGCTACTCTAAGTTCCCAAAAGAGTGGGCACAAAGTCATGTCCTGACCTTGGTAGTCCAAAGGGTAGAACTGAACTCATAACCACCTAAATTTGCTGAGGAAATTTGTATTAATGCTATAAATTGTTTGAGGAAAATATCAACCAATTAGATAAGGGACAAGTGTCAGCTTGCAGCATTTTCATTGAAATAGATACATACACACTGTGTATAAAGTATGGTTTTCTGTCTAACCCAGGCATCTATGGAGGATCTACTATGATATCACTGATGTTGAATTTGAATTAATCTCTTCATTCTGGCCATCTCTGCCAGCTGATATTCAAGCTGCATATGAGAACCCCAAAGACAAGATTCTGGTTTTTAAAGGTAACTTTACTCATCATTATTCCTCTTCTCCCTCTGGATGCCTGAATTGTTCAGTGGGTATTTTAGTGCAAGGAATATAATCTTCATGCATGAGCCAAATAGACAGGGCTTCTGCCCTGACCTTAGGTTCCTATCATAAAGAATAACTATCCAAGGGTTCTCGGTGGTTGTGAAGAAAAACACCATCCCAACAGCACAGGAGAAAGAAAACTGTATAACAAAAACTAAAAAGTCTTTTTTTCTGACAAATAAAGGTAACCCATCTCTCGTCTATGTTCCCTTTTTCCTAGGGTTGCTAGATGTGGCGAATAAAAATACAAGATGCTTTGAATTTTGGACAAAGAACAAAATAATTTTTTAGTATAAGTATGTCCTTTGCAATATTTTGGATATACTTATACCAAAAATTAGTCATTGTTTATTTGAAGTTCAGATTCAATTGGTATCTAATATTCAAATTAGCAACCCTACTTTTTATATGGGTTTCACCAGATTACGTGCCTTTGAGAACACTTGGGTGCTGAAATTTAGGAGAACATGTCCAAATATACTTGACTGTTTTGTCAGAGTTGGAAAGAATTAATACAATGAATTCAATTGACATGGGTATGCACACTACTAACTATAGGTATATATTATTTGTGTAAAGTTAATGATATAAGCAGCTAAAGAAAGCGGTAAGAATAAATGGAGACATAAGATTACTAAATCTCTAAGCATTGAACCTGAAAGGAACTAAGCATCTAATTATTTTCAAACTTCTTAAGACAGCTATTTCTCCCTTTAGGAAATAAATCAGAAGATAATCACTTTCTCTCCTCCTAGATGAAAACTTCTGGATGATCAGAGGATATGCTGTCTTGCCAGATTATCCCAAATCCATCCATATACTTGGCTTTCCAAGACGTGTGAAGAAAATTGATGCAGCTGTCTGTGATCGAAACGCAAGAAAAACCTACTTCTTTGTGGGCATTTGGTGCTGGAGGCAAGTCTACAGACAATTGACCCTTTGTTTTACTCTGGAGAAAAATATCCAGATAACTTCACTTTAACATGGGCAAAAATAAAATTAACCTACAGTCTTCCTAAAGTGTTATCTTGAAGGCAATCTCAGGTGGATGGCATTTGCCAAACAAAAGAATGTTTCAATCAGTTCAAAGATCTTTCTCCAAGTTAAAAAAATAAAGGTAAAATCATAAAGCTGGGGATGCCAACCAAACCGCCAATGACAAACATATCTAGTCAAAATCTTTGAAGCTCCAGGATGAGCTCTTATTTTGATTTAACAATTCCCCAGAATAGCATCAATCCAGCAAATTATGTGGCTTTTTCTTCTCATAATTCCTTGCTTTCAAGATATTATAAGTGATTTAACCAAACATAATCTTTGCCATTTTTATTTTATTATTGATCCAACTTGTTTTCTTCCAGTAGGACTACTTTTTTTTTCTACATCCTTGCTTGACTCCAAGGAGGCAGTAAAAAATTAAGCCCTCCCCCTCCAAAACAAAGATCCCCTGAAAACCTTTCAAATCCATGTCTCCAGGTATGACGAAGTTACCCAAACCATGGACAAAGGGTATCCACACAGGGTGGTAAAATACTTTCCAGGAATTGGTCTCCAAGTGGATGCTGCTTTCCAACATAAAGGTAAGCATCAGTGTCTGACTATAAGGATACTTGGAAGACTTTGTTGACTGTGAAATAAGACAGCATGAAATCTTAAATGCTTCCATTTTAATGTCATTTTATTACTCTAGAGTACATGTAAATAATAATAAACTTTAATCTGAGGGCCTTATCAAAAACTGAATAGTAAGTTCTGAATTATATTCTCTGTCATACTATTTCAAAACTGCAAAAAGTACCAAAATTAACTATCACTGATCCAAGATACCTGATAAAGATACCCCCGAAGAGGTTTAAGTGTGAAAAGTGACTAAGCACATGAAGAGAAAAGTGATTCTCAATCTTAATTTACGTAGTTTAATATACACAGCTTGGGGTTATGAGACTACAAGTTCCTTAGAGTTTCTGAGGCAGTAGGATTGTGGGTAAGATCCAGGAATCTATAGTTTTAAAAGAACCTCAGGCAATTTAATGCAACAGTTCAGCTACTATATCTTCAAAGACAACAAACCAGACCATGCAGTAAGCAGGAGTCTAAACATGTTTTTGAGTAACACCATCTGTTATTCTAGTGAAATCTAACATGGAACCTCAAAAACTAAAACAGATTAACCAGAGCAACACTAAGAAAATGAGGATGTAGGGACCAAGGCCACACTCACAGGTGCCTCTTTCTCCCCCTCTCTGAGACACTTTTTTGTAAACTAGTTTGAGAACCTCTGGCATAAACCACAGTCTGACTAGAAAGGTAATAAGCCCTTGAAACTCATGTTTCATACCTTGGCTTTTTTGTCAGGGAAATAAAAATAATTTCTCTTGTGACTGAGCAGAATAAAATGTATCCATATAGTTACACATTTCTTTTCTCTCCATACGATGTTCAGTTATTTTATTCTATATCCATAAAATTTAAAAGTGTGGAATCATTGTATAGTGGTGCAAGATAACTAATCATGATTCTCTCTCTTTAGGATTCTTCTATTTCTTCCGTAGATCAAGGCAATTTGAATATGACCCTAAGGCGAAGAATGTTACCCGAATAATGAAAACCAATACTTGGTTTCAATGCAGAGAACCATTAAATTCATCATCTGATTTTACTATCAGCGAGGAAAATATACTTTCAGGGGGAGTGGAGATGTTTTATCATAAGAATTTAAACTTGCTTATTTTCAGTATTGTTCATGTGCTGAAAAACTACAGTTATCAATAAATTCATAGACCTAAAATAAACCTCAAGGGGCCTTTTAATCTGAACTCTGCTTCAAAGGAGAATAGAACTATTCTTTAACATCAAGTTGCCATGCTTGAAATACATCAACATGTGGAACAACTCCTATAGAACACCCACTGAATGCTGGCAGAAGAACTCAGACCTCCCAAAAGGCAAGAAACTCCCCACGTATCTGGGCAGGGCAAAAGAAAAAAGGAAACACAGAGACAAAAGAATAGGGACGGGACCTGCACCAGTGGGAGGGAGCTGTGAAGGAGGAAAGGTTTCCACACACTAGAAGCCCCGTCACGGGCGGAGACTGCGGGTGGCAGGGGGGAAAGCTTCAGAGCTATGGAGGAGAGCACAGCACCAGGGGTGCAGAGGGCAAAGCGGAGAGATTCCTGCACAAAGGATCACTGCCAACCAGCACTCACCAGCCCGAGAGGCTTGTCTGCTCATGCACCAGGGCAGGTGGGGGCTGGGAGCTGAGGCTCCGGCTTCGGAGGTCAGATCCCAGGGAGAGGACTGGGATTGGCTGCGTGATCACAGCTTGAAAGGGGCTAGTGTGCCGCAGCTAGCCGGGAGGCAGTCCGGGAAAAAGTCTGGAACTGCCTGAGAGGCAAGAGACTTTTTCTTCCCTCTTTGTTTCACAGTGCGCAAGGAGAGGGGATTAAGAATGTCACCTAAATGAGCTCCAGAGACAGGCGCGAGCCGCGGCTATCAGCGCAGACCCCAGAGACGGGCATGAGACGCTAAGTCTGCTGCTGCACCACCAAGAAGCATGTGTGCAAGCACAGGTCACTATCCACACGTCCCCTTCTGGGAGCCTAGGCAGCCTGCCACGACCAGGGTCCCATAATCCAGGTACAACTTCCCCGGGAGAACACACGGCGCACCTCAGGCTGTTGCAACTTCACACTGGCCTCTGCTGCCACAGGCTCACCCCACATTCCGTAGCCCTCCCTCCCCCCCGGCCTGAGTGAGCCAGAACCCCCGAATCAGCTGCTCCTTTAACCCTGTCCTGTCTGAGCAAAGAACAGATGCCCTCAGGCAACCTACATGCAGAGGTGAGGCCAAATCCAAAGCTGAACACCAGGAGCTGTGCAAACAAAGAGGAAGAAGGGAAATATCTCCCAGCAGCCTCAGGAGCAGTGGATTAAATCTCCACAATCAACTTGATGTACCCTCCATCTGTGAAATACCTGAATAGACAATTAATCATCCCAAACTGAGGCGGTGGACATTGGGAGCAATGATATATATATATGTTTTCCTTTTTTTCTATCAGTGAGTATGTATGTGTATGCTTCTGTGTGTGCTTTTGTCTGTATAGCTTAGTTTTTATCATTTGTCCTAGGGTTCTGTCTGTCCGTTCTGTTTTGTATTTGTTTTTGTTATTGTTGTTGTTTTTTGTTTGTTTGTTTTAGTATAGTTTTTACTGTTTGTTATCATTGATGGATTTGTGTTTTGGTTTGGTTGCTCTCTTCTTTCTTTCTTTTTTTTATTATTTTAAAATTTTTAGTTTTTAATAACTATATATTTTTTATTTTAATAACTTTATTTTATTGTATTTTTTCTCTCTTTCTTTCTTTCTTTCTTTCTCCCTTTCATTCTGAGCCATATGGATGACAGGGTCATGGTGCTCCAACCAGGCGTCAGGCCTGTGCCTCTGAGGTGGAGAGCTGAGTTCCAGACATTGGTCCACCAGAGACCTCCCAGCTCCATGTAATATCAAATGGTGAAAATCTCCCAGAGATCTCCATCTCAACTTTAAGACCCAGTTCCACTCAAAGACCAACAAGTTACATTGTTGGACACCCTATGCCAAACAACGAGCAAGACAGGAACACAACCCCACCCACTAGCAGAAAGGCTGCCTAAAATAAGGTCACAGACACCCCAAAACACACCACCAGATGCGGACCTGCCCACTAGAAAGACAAGGTCCAGCCTCATCCAGCAGAACACAGGCACTATTCCCCTCAACGAGGAAGCCTACACAACCCACTGAAACAACCTAAGCCACTGGGGGAGGACACCAAAAACAACGTGAACTATGAACCTGCAGCCTGCGAAAAGGAGACCCTAAACACAGTAAGTTAAGCAAAATGAGAACACAGAGAAACACAGAGCAGATGAAGAAGCAAGGTAAACACCCACCAGACCAAACAAATGAAGAGGAAATAGGCTGTCTACCTGAAAAAGAATTCAGAGCAATAATGGTAAAGATTATGCAAAATCTCGGAAATAGAATGGAGAAAATACAAGAAACATTTAACAAGGACCTAGAAGAACTAAAGAGCAAAAAAAAATAATAATAAGGAACAACACAATAAATGAAATTTAAAATTCTCTAGAAGAAATCAGTAGCAGAATAACTGAGACACAAGAATGGATAAGTGACCTGGAAGATAAAATAGTGGAAATCACTACTGCAGAGCAGAATAAAGCAAAAGGATGAAAAGAATTGAGAACAGTCTCAGAGACCTCTAGGACAACACTAAACGCACCAACATTCGAATTATAGGGGTCCCAGAAGAAGAAGAGAGAAAGAAAAGGACTGAGAAAATATTTGAAGAGATTATAGTTAAAAACTTCCCTAATACGGGAAAGGAAATAGTCAATCAAGTCCAAGAAGTGCAGAGAGTCCCATAGAGGATAAATCCAAGCAGAAACAACCAGGACACATATTAGTCAAACAATCAAAATTAAAATACAAGGAAAAAATATTAAAAGCAGCAAGGGAAAAACAGAAAATAACATACAAGAGAATCCTCATAAGGTTAACAGCTGATCTGTCAGCAGAAACTCTGCAAGCCAGAAAGGACTGGCAGGACATATTTAAAGTGATGAAAGGGAAAAACCTACAACCAAGATTACGCTACCCAGCAAGGATCTCATTCAGATTTGACAGAGAAACTAAAACCTTTACAGACAACCAAAAGCTAAGAGAATTCAGCGCCACCAAACCAGCTTTACAACAAATGCTAAAGGGATTTCTCTAGGCAGGAAACACAGAGAAGGAAAAGACCTACAATAACAAACCTAAAACAATTACAAGGATGGTAGTAGGAACATACAGATAGAAAATTACCTTAAATGTAAATGGATTAAATGCTCCAACCAAATGAAAGAGATTGGCTGAATGGATACAAAAACAAGACCTGTATATATGCTGTCTACAAAAGACCCATTTTGACCTAGGGACACATACAGACTGAAAGTGAGGGGATGGAAAAAGATATTCCATGCAAATGGAAATCAAAATAAAGCTGGAGCAGCAATTCTCATATCAGAAAAAATAGACTTTAAAACAAAGTTTATTACAAGAGAAAAAGGACACTACATAGTGATCAAGGGGTCAATCCAAGAAGAAGATAAAACAATTGTAAATATTTATGCATCCAGTATAGGAGCAGCTCAATACATAAGGCAAATGCTAACAGCCTTCAAGGGGGAAATAGACAGTAACACAATCATAGTAGGGGATTTGAACATTCCACTTTCACCAATGGACACATCAACAAAAATGAAAATAAATAAGGAAACACAAGCTAAAATGATACATTAAACACGATGGACTTAATTGATATTTATAGGACATTCTAACCAAAAATAAAAGAATACACTTTCTTCTCAAGTGCTCATGGAACATTCCCCAGGATAGATCATATCTTGGGTCACAAATCAATCCTTGGTAAATTTAAGAAAATTGAAATCTTATCAAGTATCTTTTCCGACACCAATGCTATGAGACTAGATATCCATTACAGGGAAAAATCTGTCAAAAATACAAACACATGGAGACTAAACAATACACTACTTAATATCCAAGAGATCACTGAAGAAGTCAAAGAGGAAATCAAAAAATACCTAGAGACAAATGACAATGAAAACACGATGACCCAAAAACCTATGGGATACAGCAAAAGCAGTTCTAAGAGGGACGTTTATAGCAATACAATCCTACCTTAAGATACAAGAAACATCTCAAATAAACAACCAAACCTTACAACTAAAGCAATTAGAAAAAGAAGGACAAAAATACCCCAAAGTTAGCAGAAAGAAAGAAATCATAAAGATCAGATCAAGAAGACTCAAATCAATAGAATTAGAAATGAAAAACAGAGAAGTAACAACTGACACTGCAGAAATACAAAGGATCATGAGAGATTACTACAAGCAACTCTATGCCAATAAAATGGACAATCTGGAAGAAATGGACAATTCTTAGAAAAGCACAACCTTCTGAGATTGAACCAGGAAGAAATAGAAAATATGAACAGACCAATCACAAACACTGAAATTGAGACTGTGATAAAAAGTCTTCCAACAAACAAAAGCCCAGGACCAGATGGCCTCACAGGCAAATTCTATCAAACATTTAGAGAAGAGCTAACACCTATCCTTCTCTAACTCTTCTAAAATGTAGCAGAGGAGCAGTACTCCCAAGCTCATTCTATGAGGCCACCATCACCCTGATACCAAAATTAGACAAAAGGGTCACAAAGAAAGAAAACTACAGGCCAATATCACTGATGAACATAGATGCAAAAATTCTCAGCAAAATACTTGCAAACAGAATCCAAGAGCACATTAAAAGGATCATACACCATGATCAAGTGGGGTTTATCCCAGGAATGCAAGGATTCTTCAATATATGCAAATCAATCAATGTGATACACCATATTAACCACTGAAAAATAAAAACCATATGATCATCTCAATAGATGTAGAAAAATCCTTCAACAAAATTCAACACCCAATTATGATAAAACTCTCCAGTAAGTAGAAATAGAGGTAACTTACCTCAACATAATAAAGGCCATATATGACAAACCCACAGCCAACATCATCCTCAATGGTGAAAAACTGAAGTCATTTCCACTAAGATCAGGAGCAAGACAAGGTTGCCCACTCTCACCACTATTATTCAACATTGTTTTGGAAGTTTTAGCTGCAGCAATCAGAGAAGAAAAAGAAATAAAAGGAATACAAATTGGAAATGAAGAACTAAAATTGTCACTGTTTGCAGATGACATGATACTATACATAGAGAATCCTACAGATGCTGCCAGTAAACTACTAGAGCTAATCAATGAATTTGGTAAAGTAGCTGGATAAAATTAATGCACAGTAATCTCTTGCATTCCTATACACTAAGGATGAAAAATTGGAAAGTGAAATGAAGGAAACACTCCCATTTACCATTGCAACAAAAAGAATAAAATACCTAGGAGGAAAGCTACCTAAGGAGACAAAAGACCTGTATGAAGAAAACTGAAAGACACTGATGAAAGAAAACAGATGGAGAGATATACCATGTTCTTGGATTGGAAGAATCAACATTGTGAAAATGATTATACTACCCAAAGCAATCTACAGATTCAATGCAATTCCTATCAAACTACCAATGACATTTTTCACAGAACTAGAACAAAAAACTTCACAATATGTATGGAAACACAAAAGACCCCAAATAGCCAAAGCAATCTTGAGAAAGATAAACGTGTCAGGTGGAATCAGGCTCCCTGACTTTAGACTATACTACAAAGCTACCATAATCAAGACAGCATTACTGTATGGTACTGGCACAGTATGGTACTGGCACAAAAACAGAAATATAGACAAACGGAACAGGATAGAAAGCCCAGAGATAAACCCACGTACATATGGTCACCTTATTTTTGATAAAGGAGGCAAGAAAATACAATGGAGAAAAGACAGCCTCTTCAATAAGTGGTGTTGGGAAACCTGGACAGCTACATGTAAAAGAATGAAATTAGAACACTCCCTAATGCCGTACACAATAATAAACTCAAAATGGATTAAAGACCTAAATGTAAGGCCAGACACTATCAAACTCTTAGAGGAAAACTTAGGCAGAACACTCTATGACATAAATCACAGCAAGATCCTTTTTGACCCACCTCCTAGACAAATGGAAATAAGAACAAAAACAAACAAATGTGACCTAATGAAACTTAAAATGTTTTGCACAGCAAAGAAAACCATAAACAAGAAGAAAATACAAACCTCAAAATGGGAGAAAATATTTGCAAGTGAAGCAACTGACAAAGGATTAAACTCCAACATATACAAGCAGCTCATACAGCTCAATATCAAAAAAACAAACAATCCAATCTAAAAATGGGCAGAAGACCTAAATAGACATTTCTCCAAAGAAGATATACAGATTGCCAACAAACACATGAAAGGATGCTCAACATGATTAATCATTAGAGAGATTCAAGTCAAAACTACAATGAGATATCATCTCACACCGGTCAGAATAGCCATCATCAAAAAAATCTACAAACAATAAATGCTGGAGAGGGTGTGGAGAAAAGGGAACCCTCTTGCACGGTTTTGGGGAATGTAAATTGATACAGCCACTATGGAGAAGAGTATGGAGGTTCCTTAAAAAACTAAAAGTAGAACTACCATTCAACCCAGCAATCCCATTACTGGGCATATACCCTGAGAAGACCATAATTCAAAAAAGACAAGTAGCACAATGTTCATTGCAGCACTATTTACAATAGCCAGGATATGGAAGCAACCTAAGTGTCCATCAACAGATGAATGGATAAAGAAGATGTGGCACATGTATACAATGGAATATTACTCAGCCATAAAAAGAAATGAAATTGAACTAGTTGTTGTGAGGTGGATGGACCTAGAGTCTATCATACTGTGTGAAGTAAGTCAAAAAGGGAAAAACAAGTACTGTATGCTAACACATATATATGGAATCTAAAGAAAAAAATGGTTCTGAAGAACTTAGGCGCAAGACAGCAATAAAGACGCAGATTTAGAGAATGGACTTGAGTACGCAGGGAGGGGGAAGTGTAAGCTGGGATGACGTGAGAGAGTGGCATGGACATATATACACTACCAAATGTAAAACTGATAGCTAGTGGGAAGCAGCCTCATAG
>NC_041229.1:30723814-30751046 GCF_002837175.3 Physeter macrocephalus
ACACCATTGTAAAGCAGTTATACTCCAATAAAGATGTTTAAAAAAAAAAGTGAATACCACAATAAAGTGAGTCACATGAAAAACAGGAAAAGAAAAGGATATAGAAAAGAGTGATTTCATATTTGAAGCAGAAAGTAAATTTTAAGAAGTGCAGCTTAATGCATAGCATGTAGGAGATAGTAGGTGCGTCTTTCAAAAAAAAATGCCGCTGGAATAATCAAATATCCAATCATGTTAAAAAAAAAACTTCAATTCTTAACTCACACCATTCACAAAAATTAACTAAAAATGGGGCATAGACCTCTAGATAGAAGAATTTATAATATAAAACTTCTAGAAGAAAATATTTTTTAAAATGTTGTGATCTTGGATCAAGCAAAGATTTTTAGATGGGACATAAAAAGTGTGAACCATAAAAGAAAAAAATTGATGAATTAAACTTCATCAACATTTAAAAACCTTGCTTTTCAAAAAAGAAGGAAAAGCCACACATTGGGAGGAAATATTTTCAAAAAATATATATGTGATAAAGTACTTCTATCCTGAATATATAAAGAATTCTTCTAACTTGAAAATAAGAAGACAAACAGCTCAGTTTTTTAAATGGCTAAAATATTTGCTATATGAGTGGCAAATAAACACATGAAAAGATATTCAACATCTTAACCATTAGGAAAATTCTAATTAAAACCACAATGGGATACTACTACATACCCACCAGAATGGTTAAAATTTAAAAGACTGAAAATACCAAATGTTGACAAGATGTAGAGTAACTGGAACTCTCTTAGAGCATTGGTGAGAATGAAAAATGATGCAGGCATTTTGAAAAATAGTCTGGCTGTTTCTTATAAAGTTAAACATATACATGTGATGTGACCCAATGACATCACTCCTAAACGTTTATCCAAGAAAAATGAAAACATGCTCACATAACTGGTTGCCCATAAATGTTCATGATAACTTTATTTATGATATCTAAAACCTGGAAACAACCCAAATGTCTATGAATTAGTGAATGGATAAACTGTGGTACATCCCATGGACAACTACTCAGCAATAAAAAGTAACAAATGAATGATACATGCAACAATATGCATGCATCTCAAAAGCATTATGTTAAATGAAGGAAGACAGACACAAAAGACCACATATCATATGATTTCATTTATATGAAAAATCATAAAGGCAAAACTATAATGATAGAAAACAGATGACTGGTTGCCAGGGCCCTGAAGTGGAGGAAGGGACTGACTACAAAGGAACATGTGTGATGGAAATGTTCAATATCATGATTATGGTGGTGGTGACACTACTGAATATATATGTTTTAAGACTGTACACCTAAAATTAGTGAATTTTATTGTACATTAATTCTATTTCAACATTGCTTATTAGAAAAAGTAGTGCAAGTTAGTACTTAATATGAAGTAGATTTTCAAATGTTGATCAGTCTTGTTTTGTTTCCTGACATCTATTCTCATTCCGTGACATAAATACCTGTGATATTTGGAGAGCATCTGAAATTGCACTCAGATTTGCTTATGAGCAGTTACTGTCTCCTTGATTTTCAAGAAAAAATTTGATACAACTATAAGAATAATCCTATTTTCAACCCAGTGAAATATCTAAAAACAGTTTTCCAAGGAACCTATGTTGACTATTAGAGCTATATTAAAGATTTATAAGTATAACCCAGAGGTCAGGTGATATCACTCATCCTTTGATATTTAAATGAACTTGACTTCAAAAAACCTATGGAGTTTTCTAAGGCCCTCCACCAAGTAGTTGGGGAAAAGCATTCTTATTCTTAATGTCCTTTAGCCAACCCAACCCTCAGTCATCTCTCCAGTCACTTCTGCCCTGGACTCCACCCTCGCTCTCCGCTGTCTGACCCCCTCCCTGCTTTGCCCTCTGTGAGGATCCCAAGTTCCTCCTTATTTAATTATTTTTCTTTTTAAATATAAAGCAGTTAAGTTGTAACTTTGTTTACTGTCTCTTGAACATGCCATTAGGGCCTCCCTTTTCTTGGAAAAGCAGCTTATTTTTTCTCCCAGAGAAGAGTACCAAAATACACTTTGACCTTGCTTCATAAAGAAGACGTTTTAGTTTCCCTTTGCTAGCCTGGAGGCTGGGAAGAGTATGGGCTCGGGAGCCAGACTGCTTAGGCTTGCGGCCACTTCCTCCATTTAACAGCTGTGGGACCTTGGGCAAATTACTGACCTCTCTGTGCCTTGGGTTCTCCATTTGTGAAAGGAGGATAGTAAGAAATCCAGACTCTGAACAACTGGTCGCATACGGCTCGGCTCCTAGAATCAGCACTTAAGGCATAGTGTCAGATAAGTGTGAGCCATCATTATTGTAATTAGGTAAGTTAAACAGTTTATCCAAAAGTACAAACAGTTGGAAAAACTAGGAGCCTGCTGTACCATACACATACTGGGAACAAATTAACTGGAACAGCAAACTTTGTTTTCTCAAGGACCTGTGATCAGGTCTTGAAAGAAAGAAACATCTTTAAAAACAAGCATAAACAAGACTATGTCAACAAATATTATTCATTTTGGAGATATGAGAAGCTGAGATGGAACAAATAAATTCACACACAGAGAATGTATTTAATTCCTCTTGCCTCGGACAAAGAGAGAAACTCATCATAACCTTTCTATTATTTATCACGGATGGACTCTCCTAAGACTCTCACCTGAATGAACCATTTGTCCCAGAGGAAAACAGGATGATTTATTGTTGTTTTTGGTTTTGGTCTTGCAGTTATTTTGAACACATGACATATATATATATATATATATATTTTTTTTTTTTTTTGGCTGTGCTGGGTCTTCACTGTGGCACATGGGCTTCAGAGCATGCAGACTCAGTAGTTGCAGCTCACAGGCTCTCTAGGTGTGGCATGCAGGCTTAATTGCCCTGCAGCATGTGGCATCTTAGTTCCCCAAACAGGGATCGAACCCATGTCCCCTGCATTGGAAGGCGGATTCTTAACCACTGGACCACCAGGGAAGTCCCGTGAACACATGACATATCTTTGGGCTTAAAATTCAGCCCCTTGGTTGTCTTCACATATAGAGAATCTTAAAAAGGAAGATCAGCACCTAAGATATATCTTCAACATACTTAAATTGGTCATAATATCATAAATTTGGGGTCTTTATTCACTCACTACCCAATACCACTATCTATCCGAAGTTTCCACATGAAAATAAAAATCCACTTTGAATCACTTAGATTTAGAATTTGATCTCTAGGAACATCAAAAAAATACAAACAAGACAGTCAACAATGAATTTAATACCTCTTTACAGTAATAAGTTTCCAGAACAGAGAAGTGTTTCTGTCTGACTACTATTTATAGTTTCATGCAGTATTTATTGCTTAATTGACAATAAGGCCAAATTTGGTTTTAATCCTGAGATTTGACAATGATTTTTGTCCATTTAAAAATAAATTACAGTGCTCAATTTTACTAGTAACAAATAGAAGCATTTATTTTCAAAGTTTGTTTTATTGTTTTGATACACTGAATTTAGAATTTCAGGTTTCCTGAACTATTTTTAAAACTTAGAAGCAAAAAGAATCAAATAGGAAGTATTTCAAATGACAAATTCATGAAGATGAAATGGAAACTAAATGAGTCTAAAAGCTTCAGGAAATATGATACTAGGGATTTGAAGGAACCACATATGAAAATACATCATAAATTATAGGGTTCTTCATATGAATGTGATCTTCTCAGCAGTCTTGCATTATAAAATCTGTTAAGATGGATTTCATCTAGCTTGGCACATTGTTATTTTTCACTTAACAGTTACCTTGGTATTATAATTGTTAATCATTCTCAATTATTCAATATGTGTTTAATGCCTGCTATAAGTCAGATGCACTGTCTGTTGAGGCATATTCTCTCATTCATCAAATATTTATTGACTGCCTACTATGTGCCAGGTACTGTTTTAGGAGCTGGGGGTATAACAGTGAACAAAACAGCAAAGCCCCTGCCTTCATGGACACCATATTCCAGTCAAAGTAGAGAAACTACAAATAAACAAAAAAGTGTACATATTTCAAGGATGATAAATGCTCTGAGGAAAAGCAGAGAGCAGATTGTGCCGCTGCTGGGCCTGTTTGCCTTGCAGTTGGCTCCTCTGCTCAGAACAAGACGGTGGGTGCTGCCCCCTGCAGGCTCAGCACAGGCCTCAGTGAGTTCATCCAATGAGAGGTACTAAGAGCCCAGAGGGCAGGAGAAGGGAGAAGCCATCATTGGTAGTGTTGGCTGTCTCCCCATTGCTCCACCTCTGCCACAACCACTGTGTTGCCTGCCTCTGCCAGGTGATATGGGTGGCTTTCTCCCACCTCCACGAGGGGACGGGGACTAGCGATTTCCTACTGTTTCTAACTCCTGGATTGTTTCTTTATCTCCTCTGGCTTCTCAGCCATCACTCTTAGAACTAATTTCCTGCATTAAATCCCTCCTGTTTTAAACACTCAGAGTGATTTCTGTTTTCTGGTTGACACGCGACTTAATACTTTGAGAAAGGGGTTAGAGAGTGTGGCAGACATGAGGTGTTTGGAGAATTACACAGAGCTCTTGGTGAAGACCTGAGACCTATATCTGAAGTAAGTGAGCAAGCAAACCAACTTGGGGAACACAGCACCCCAGGAGGAACAGTTCGAGGTAAAGGCCCCGAGGCTTAGCTGCAGAACTGTGAAGAGGCACCCGTGACCCAGGGAGAATTGAGGCAGGGTTGGAGAGAGGAGATGAAATTGGAGAAATGGCAGGGACACAGATCATGTAGGGCGATACAGGTCTTTATAAAGACCTTAGATTCTAGAGCGATTTAAGAAGAGAAACAACATAATTATTTGATTTGTATTTTAAAAGAATCACTGGCTGCTCTGAGGACGATAAACTGTAGGGGCAAAAGAGCAGAAACAGGAGGTGTATATCTGCAACAGCAGATGATGGTGGTAGCAGTGAGAAGCCTGAGGATGTACTTTGAAGATGGGAACCACAGAACTTGCTAATTGATTGGATTAGTGGTGTGATATGAAGAGAGGAGTCAAGTATAACCCAACTTTGTTTCTGAACAACTGGAAGAATGGAGTGTCCATTCACTGAGGTGACCAAGTCTGTGGAAGCAACAACTCTGGGGAGAAAATCAAGATGTCCAGTCAGCAATAGGATACACAGGTCTGAAGTTGGGAGGAAAGGCTGAGCATGGAGGGATCCACCTGGGGGTTACTGTGTAGACACAGGATCAGATTAGGTCATCTAGGCAGTGGCCCAGATAAAGACAAGAAGAAACTGAGACCTGATCCCTAGTCACTGACAGATTAAAGATAAACTGCGCTGTGCATTTTGATCCCCACAGCAGTTCTATTTATGTACGTGGGCACATTCTTCCTGTTGGGTATGCATTCATGTTCACAGCAACAATGTATGTCATAGTTTTATATGTATATTTTATAGATATCTCACACATTTTTATCAATGTGGAAAAATTTAAGAAATGAGAAAGCTTTCATCATGCCATCTGAGGGGAGACCTACTGTCTGTGTTTGTAGGAGGACCCTGCCTCACCTCATTGCCAAATGGTCTGCAAGCTGAGTTTCTGGCCTTGTGGGCTATTGTGACTTTATTTTAATAAGCATTATAAACATTGAAATTTTTTCTTTTTCTATAAGAAAGGAACCTGTTTTAAGAAACAACAAAAAGAATCAGTGCAAGAATTTAAAATTAGAGGCAACATTTCTAAGGAAACCTCACTTGATCATTTTCCACCTCAGTTATTGCATTCAAATTAGGAAAACATCCTGCTCTCAGACCTGACTCCTGGTGGCAAGAACAGCATGATATCAGAATGGAGTACCTACCCTGTTTGAAGCAGATAAAGAGTTTTTCAAGTAGAAAAAGAGTGCTCCATTTTTAAGCCCTTGTCTTCACTGTTAAAGATAGTTTATCTGCAGCTATTTCTATAAGGACTCTTTAAATAATCACAGTGATATTGACCATTTATTAAACACAATAATGATAGTTACTTCATGGTATCTCTTTTATCCTCATAACAATCCTATAAGGGTGGGTATTGTTGTATTTTATAAATGAAGAAATGGGATTTAGAGAGATTATTTTCCTTGCCCAAGGTCACATGATAAATGTCAGAATCCAGATCCTGTCTCATATAGTCACATTTTCAATGTTCTCATGGAATATGAATGTTCTAACACTCTTATGTCCTGTACTGACCACCACTCAAAACAAAACAAAACATTACTCCTTTGTACACATTTTCTATTTACCTATAAGAACTTGATTCTCCTGTTCACCTCACAAACAGCAACAGCACCCAGCAGGCTCCATTGCAACATGTTTCCTGGTTCTTCTGCAATATGTTTCACCAAAGTTCTGATTTCATGATTGCTGTGGTTTATTTTCTCAATGTGTGTAAAGGAAAAGGAAAGAACACAGTACCTTCCCTGTTAAGCAATGCTACAACACACCAAGTGACCAAACACAGTAACCCAGGCTATGCTGGACTTGATGGTGCCTGCATGCTTCCATGAAAACAATCCTGTTGAATGCCATTGTCACAGAGGCTCTGGGGAACCCAAACATCTCAACTCTTCAGCCTCTTGACAAGGGGCTCCCTTATTTTACAGTAATTCAAAACTAACTAAAAATGTTGGCTTGCAAGTTATTTGTACAGAACTGCATAAGCAAAGTATGAAAATAATGATGATTAAATTTTGTATTTCACTAATTATTTTCACATCCATGATCTTATTTGGTTCTCTAGATGAACCTGGGAGGTAAGAAAGAAAATGTTGGTGGTAATAAGTCCATTTTACGCAGAAAAATTTAAGATACACAATGAGCTGCTAACAAAGATGGAATTCATATTCAACTACTCTGGCTAATGGTTCTATGTTCTTTCTACTACAGCACTTTTCTGTATAACATTTTTCACCTCTCCAACTTCTGTTTGTTGTTGTTGATGTTGTTTTAGTCTTAAATGACTCCCTTCTTAAGTGTAAGGACCATGCCTTAGGAATGTTAATATTTACTATAGTGTCTAATACCTAGGAAGCCTCAAGGAATATGTACTGGATTGAAAGAAATGATCTTGCAGTCATACTTTTATGATCTTGTTTAGATCTTCATTTTCCCTGCATTTATTCCATAAGACACAAGCCTGGGGTCCCAGTGGTGGTTTGGGGAATATTAAAATCCAACTCACTGCCTTGCACCATCCAAAGAAGAGGAACATTCCCAAATACTGCCTTCTCCTCTCCCCGAGCTGGGCATCTCTACCAGCTAACCTGGGCCGGGCCTCGGGCAGAGTCCACGTGGACTCCCATCACCTCTCATGGTGAGACCTGCCCACCTTTCTCCTTGGTTGCAGCCTCTGGGCCGATGATCCTGGTCTGGCTTGGAGTTGGATCTAGGCTGCCAGGCCCTCTTTTTCTTATTCCTCATTTTGTTTTTTCATGGACTTCACCTCACTGGTAGTAGCTAGATCTTAGTTCTTTGCTTCATTCCCTTGTGGGAACCTGAAAGTTTCATTGACTGATGTTATGCCATTTATAACACCTGGCTATATCCTCTGGGCCATCTTCTACTGCTGAAACTCTGAAACTTACCCCTCTTTGGATAAAGGTGTGATAACTGAGCTCTTCTAACTGAGCTCCAGTAAATCTGCAAAGGAAAATCATTTACATCTTTTAATATCTGTGTGGAAGGGACCACATTTTCTCCCTGAAAACATAAAATGCACTTAACAATTTCTTCCTTAGAGAAGTAATTCTTAATCCTAGATGCATGCCTTAGTCAGTTTGGCTGCTGTAACAAAATACCATAGATTGGGTGGACTAAAAAACAAACATTTATTTCTCACAGTTCTGGAGGCTGGAAGATCAGGGTGTCAGCACAGTGGAGTTCTTGGTGAGGGCTTTCTTCCTGGTTATGTCCTCACATGGCCTGTTCTTGGTATGTGTATGCAAGGAGAGAGAGACATCTACTGTCTACTCTTCTTTTTATAAGGACACTGATTTCATCATCAGGCTCTCACCCTCATGACTTAATCTAACCCTAATTATCTCCCAAAGGCCCCACCTCCAAACATTGAGTATTAAGATTTCAACATATGAATTTGGAGGGGACACAAGCATTCAATCCTTAGCAATTCACAATTAGAATCATTTGAGAAGCTTTTAAAATTACCAATAATTAGGTTCTTTTATCCCAGACCAATTACATTAGAATCTCAGGAGAGTGGGGCCTGAGAGTCTGCATTTCTAAGAAGCTCCCAAAGACACTGGTCCATAGACTTCCTCTGAGTAGCACGGACTTTCTAAAACAGTGGTTCTCAAATGTTAATGTGCATCAAAATTACCTAGAGGGCTTGTTGAAATACAGATCGTTGGGCCCCACTTTAGACTTTGGGATTCAGTAGGTGATCTTGATATGGCTGGTCTGTAGACCACACTCTGAAAATCACTACAGTCTGCACTGCCCCCACCACCACACCTCCTGCCTTTTTTATCCTCCTAACAGTATTGTGGCTACAATGGTGAAGGCATGAGGGCAGAGAAAGCAAAACCAGGGAAGATAGGTAGAGAGCCCACATCCCTTGACTGTGCTTCGGTCTGTCTCTATAGAGTCAACTACAGAACTTGGGTCAAGGAAGCTGGCAGTCACCTTTGTCCACAGTCCCCATTTGTGTGCCACACTTTTACTAAACAGAAGCCAGCCTCACGTTCACTTGGGCTTCCTGATAAGCAGGCACTCAATTCCCAAAGAAAATAGGCAACTCCTCTGGCTGGCCCTAAGTGTTTGGAACATTATAGTGAGTGACTAAAGTCAGTTGTGAAATAGCTGTCTCCAAAAAAGACCAGCATCCTGAACTCTGAAGGTTCAGGAATCTGTTGACTCATCAAGACCTTCATTAAATCAATTGTACATACTTTGAAAGGGTACTTGCTCACAAAACTAGTCTGAGGACAGACAGCATTTTCCCTCTATAGTGATATGTGACTAGCTGATGAGGGGAAAGGGAAGTGCCTGATTGGGAGATAATTCCTGATTTATTCTTCTTGCTGGAGGAGGGCTGCCACTAATCACTTCCCCCATTTTTGCCCCTTAGGCTCTGAGTGAGAAAAGGAGGGGACAAAGTAAATACAACGGTAGTGTTTGTGACAGTCCAGGGTAGTCCAGGCAGCATTAGCCAACCGCCAGTGCTAGGTGGGTTTTGGATTGGCCATTACTAAGGAGGGTGATTCCATCACAGAAAGTCAAAAACCCCATTTCTGGAAGTTGATAGCAACCAGTCAGGTTCCACAAACCTCTGTAGAGTTATTAGGAAGAAACTATCAGGTTTAGCCAGTGAGAGAACATTCAAACCAATGACCAGAAGAGAATAAAACCAGATCACAGAACAAGGCACAGACCTGGATTAGCTCTCTCTTAACTTCTGTCTTAACCTCTTTCAACACTCTGAGTGGTCCCAATAGGTCAAGTCTGCTTTTCACAATTCGCTGAATTCACAATCTTTGAATATTAACTATTATTTAAAATTCTCCATGCGCCACTTAGTGAAAACTTTATGAGCTGAAAATGTGCTCTTTCATCTATTCTGCAGGGTCTGACCACTGTTTAATAAAGGGAAAAATGCAAACATATACAATCTACACCAGTGCTTCTCTAATGTTAAAGTGCATATGAACCATCAAGGGGTCTTAGTAAAGTGCAGATGCAAGGTGGCCTTGAGTAGGGACTGAGATTCTTTGAAAAACACTTGGACTATAAAAGATTTATTCCACCGAAACTGGTGTTATAGATTACATCATATGTTTTAAAACATTTTTTCCTTTCTACATAAGTTACAAATCCAGAAATCACAGTAGAAAAATTGAAGAATTTGACCAAAAAGATTTTAAATTTTTCCATGGCAAAAATACTATAAACAGGGTAAAACAGGAAATATATTTGCATATGGAAAGGGATTGTTTCCTTTTTTAATGTTGAAAGCTCTTCACTAAGAAATAACTACCAACTCAACAGAAAAACTGTCAAATGACAGGAACAGTTCATGGCCAATAGAAGGAAGGCTTACATATGAATCTATGCTCAATATCACTCATAATTGAAGAAATAAGATAAAAAGTCATTGATATATATATATAATATATATATATATACATACTTTTTTTTTACCTCTCAGATCATAAAAGTTATTTGTCTGATTTTTAATGTGAAACATATAATGTTAATGAGAGTATAGGAAAAAAGCATTCTCACACCCTGCTAGTAAAGATGTAAACTGTTGCATTGTAGTTGATGGGAAATTAAAATACACACACCTTATGATCCAGTCAATACCACATCCAGGAATCTATCCTAAGGATATATTTGCACATATACACAAAGTTGAGTATCCCCAGAAAATCACTGTGGCCCTGTTTTTAATTGTAAATTACTGGAAATAACTAAAATATGCATAGATAAAGCACCAATCAGGTAAATTATTATATATCATTACAACTGAATACAATGCAACCACTAAAAGAAAAATATAAATATTATTGATATTAAAAAAATCTAAGAACTTCATCAAAATTAAAAACTTTTGCTTCATGCAATGCCCTATGAAGATGATAAAGAAACAAGCCATGTTCAGGATGCCCCCGACCGCACAGCCAGCCTTAAAAAGAACCAGCCCCCACCCACCATCAGGTAGGACATCAATTCCAGGATTCCCAGGGCCCTGCAGCCAGAGACCCAGCCCTGCCCACAAGTGGGCCATCACTAGCCCTGGAAACCCCAGGGTTTCACAGCCAGCGCCTCATGACCTGACCCCACTCACCACCAAGCCAGCAGCTTCCACAGACCAGTGTCCAGACATGCCTACCAGACTTCCCATAGTAGTCAGCCCACTACAACAGAAGGACTCACACAGCTTTCATAGGGGGCACCACTGGAGCATACAGCTCTGGTGACCAGAGAGTAGTACACTGCTGGGACACACAGGATGTCTCATACAAAAGGCCACTTCTCCAAGGTCAGGAAATGTAACCAACTTACCAAAGACATAGAAATAAAAATAGCAAATTAGACAAAAGGAGGTGACAGAGGAACATGTTCCAAATGATGGAACAAGATAAAATCCCAGAAGAAGAACTAAGTGAAGTGAAAATAAGCAATCTACCCAATAAAGAGCTCAAGGTAATGATTGCAAAGTTGATCAAAGAACTTGGGAGAAGGGTGGATGAACAGAACAGAGTGAGAAGTTATAAGAAGAACCAAAGAGAGATGCAAAATACAATAACTGAAATAAAAATTACACTAACAGAATGAACGGTAGATTAAATTATACAGAGGAGCGAATTAGTGAGCTGGAAGACAGAATAGTGGAAATCACTGATGCTGAACAGAAAAAAAAGGTAAAAAGAAAAGAGGATAATTTAAAAGACCTGTGAGACAACAAAGAGTGTACTAACATTTGCATTATAGGGGTCCCAGAAGAGAAAGAGTGAGAAAGAGGCATAAAACATATTTGAAGACATAATGGCTGAAAACTTGCCTGACCTGGAAAAGGAAACAGACATCAAGGTCCAGGAAGAACAGAGTCTAAAAGAGGATCAACCCAAAGAGGAGCACCAAGACACACTGTAATTAAAATAGCAAAAATTGGGACTTCCCTGGTGATGCAGTTGTTAAGACACCATGCTCCCAATACAGGGGGCCTGGGTTTGACCCCTGGTCAGGCAACTAGATCTCACACACAGGCCACAACTAAGAGTTCACATGCCACAACTAAAGAGCGGGTGAGCTGCAACTAAGGAGCTGGCAAGCCGCAACTAAGGAGCCAGCAAGCCACAACAAAGGAGCTCTCCTGCCGCAACTAAGACCCAGAGCAACCAAATAAAAATAATAAATAAATAACTAAACAAATATTTTAAAATATAAAATAGCAAAAATTACAGATAAAGAGGGAACATTAAAGCAGTAAGGGAAAAGCAACAAGTTATCAACAAGGGAACTTTCACAATGATAAGTGCTGACTTTTCAGCAGAAATCCCACAGGGCAGAAAAAAGTGGCACAATATATTTAAAGTGATGAAAGGGAAAAACCTACAACCAAGATTATTGTCTCCAGCAAAGCTTTCATTCAGGTTTGATGGAGAGATCAAAAGTTTTACAGATGGGCTTACCTGGTGGCGCAGTTGTTGAGAGTCCGCCTGCCGATGCAGGGGACACGGGTTCGTGCCCCGGTCCGGGAACGTCCCACATGTCACGGAGTGGCTGGGCCTCTGAGCCATGGCCGCTGAGCCTGCGCGTCCGGAGGCTGTGCTCCGCAATGGGAGAGGCCACAACAGTGAGAGGCCCACGTACTGCAGAAAAAAAAAAAAGTTTTACAGATAAGCAATAGCTAAAAGAGTTCAGCACCATGAGAGGGGCTTTAAAGGAAATGTTAAACAAACTTTTCTAAGTGAAAAAGAAAAGGTCACAACTATAAATATGAAAATGGAAAAAGGAAAAAGCTCATTGATATAGGCAAATATACAGAAAAGATAGAAAATCAACCATGAACAAAAGCTAGTATGAACGTTAAAAGACAAAAGCAGTAAAACTGGGGGACCTTCAAGATGGCAGAGCAGTAAGATGTGGAGATCAACTTCCTCCTCACAGGTACATCAAAAACACATTGACATGTGGGAAAACTCCTACAGAACACCTACTGAACACTGGCAGAAGACCTCAGACTTCCCAAAAAGCAAGAAACTCCCCACATACCTGGGTAGAGTGAAAGAAAAAAGAAGAAACAGAGACAAAAGAATAGGGATGGACCTGCACCTCTGGGAGGGAGCTGTGAAGGAGGAAAGGTTTCCACACACTAGGAAGCCCCTTCACTGGTGGAGACGGTGGGTGGTCGGAGGGGGAAGTTTGAAGCATGCAGGAGAGCACAGCAACAGGTGTGCAGAGGGCAAAGTGGAGAGATTCCCACACAGAGGAAAAGTGCCAACCAGCAGTCACCAGCCTGAGGGACTTATCTGCTCATCCACCAGGGCAGGTGAGGGCTGAGAGCTGAGGCTAGGGCTTCAGAGGTCAGATCCCAGGGAGAGGACTGGGGTTGACTGCATGAAGACAGCCTGAGGGGGCTAGTGTACCACAGTTAGCCAGGACGGAGTCTGGGGAAAAGTCTGGTTGCCTAAGAGGCAAGAGACCATTGTTTCAGGGTGCATGAGGAAAGGGGATTCCCACCCTATGTGCCCACAGAAAGCAGAACACCACTAAAGGGAGCTCCAGAGACAGGTGCGAGCCGCGGCTGTCAGCTCAGACCCCAGAGACGGGCATGAAATGCTAACGCTGCTGTCACCACCACCAAGAAGGCTATGTGCAAGCACAGGTCACTATCCACACCCCACCCCGGGAGCCTGTGCAGCCTGCCACTGCGAGGGTCCCATGATCCAGGAACAACATCTCCAGGAGAACACACGGGGCACCTCGGGCTGTTGCAACGTCACAATGGCCTCTGCCGCCACAGGTTCACCCCACATTCTGTACCCTTCCTCTCCCAAGCCAGAGTGAGCCAGAGTTCCCTAAGCAGCTGCTACTTTAACCCCGTCCTGTCTGGGCGGGAACAGACACCCCAGGCGAGCATGTAAAGGTGGGGCCAAATCCAAAGCTGAAGCACAGGAACTGTGCAAACAAAGAAGAGAAAGGGAAACCTCTCCCAGCAGCCTCAGGAGCAGTGGATTCAATCTCCACAATCAATTAGATGTACCCTGTATCTCTGGAATACCTGAATAGACAAAAAATCATCCAAAAATTGAGGTGGTGGACTTTGGGAACAACTATAGACTTGGGGGTTGCTTTCTGCATCTAATTTCTTTCTGCTTTTATTTTTATCTTAGTTTACTATTTAGACCTTATTGTCATTGGTAGATTTGGTTATGCATTTGGATGCTCTCTTCCTTTATATATATATATATATATATATATATATAAAATAAATATATATATATCTTTTTACTTTTTCTCTTTTTGAGAGTCTGTATGTGTGCACTTCTTAGTGTGATTTTTTCTGTATAACTTTGCTTTTACCATTTGTCCTAGGGTTCTGTCTGTGCATTTATTTTTTATTTTTTTGATTTTTTTTTGGTTGTTTGTTTTAGTATAGCTTTTAGCCCCTGTTTTCATTGGTGGATTTGATTTTGGTTTGGTTGCTCCCTTCATTCTTTCTTTCTATTTTTATTATTTTATATATTTTTTAATATTAATTTTTTATTTTTTATTTTAATAACTTTATTTTATGTTATTTATCATTCTTTCTTTCTTTCTGTTTCTAAATTTTCTTCTGAGCCATGCGGCTGACAGCATCTTGGTGTTCTGGCAGGTGTCAGGCCTGAGAATCTGACGTGGGAAAGCAGAGTTCAGGACATTGGACCACCAGAGACCTCCCGGCCACACATAATATCAAACTGAAGGAGCTCTCCCATAGATCTCCATCTCAATGCTAAGACCCAGCTCCACTCAACAACCAGCAAGCTACAGTGCTGGTCACCCTATGCCAAAAAACTAGCAAAACAGGAAAACAACCCTACCCATCAGCAGAGAGGCTACCTAAAATCATAATAAGTTAACAGACACCCCAAAACACACCACCGGACATGGTCCTGTACACCAGAAAGACAAGACACAGCCTCATCCACCAGAACACAGGCACAAGTCCCCTCCACCAGGAAGCCCACACAACCCACTGAACCAAACTTACACACTGGGATAGACACCAAAACCAACGGGAACTACAAACCTGCAGCCTGTGAAAAAGAGAGCTCAAACACAGTAAGTTAAGCAAAATGAGAAGACAGAGAAATACACAGCAGATGAAGGAGCAAGGTAAAAACCCACCAGACAAAACAAATGAAGAGGAATAGGCAGTCTATCTGAAAAAGAATTCATAGTAATGATACTAAAGATGATCCAAAATCTTAGAAATAGAATGGAGAAAATACAAGAAACGTTTAACAAGGACATACAAGAACTAAAGAGCAAACAAACAATGATGAACCACAAAATAATTAAAATTAAAAATTCTCTAGAAGGAATCAATAGCAGAACAACTGAGGCAGAAGAACGGATAAGTGACCTGGAAGATAAAATAGTGGAAATAACTACTGCAGAGCAGAATAAAGAAAAAATAATGAAAAGAATTGAGGACAGACTCACAGATGTCTGGAACAACATTAAACACACCAAATTCGAATTATAGAAATCCCAGAAGAAGAAGAGAAAAAGAAAGGGACTGAGAAAATATTTGAAGAGATTATAGTTGAAAACTTCCCTATTATGGGACAGAACATAGTCAATCAAGTCCAAGAGTGCAGAGAGTCCCATAAAGGATAAATCCAGGGAGAAACATACCAAGACATATAACAATCAAACTATCAAAAATAAAATACAAACAAAAAATTTTAAAAGCAGCAGGGGAAAAACAACAAATAACATACAAGGGATACCCCATAAGGTTAAGAGCTGATCTTTCAGCAGAAACTCTGCAAGCCAAAAGGGAGTGGCAGGACACACTTAATGTGATGAAAGGGGAAAACCTACAACCAAGATTACTCTACACAGCAAGGATCTCATTCAGATTTGACAGAGAAATTAAAAATTCTACAAACAAGCAAAAGCTAAGAGAATTCAGCACCACCAAAGGAGTTTTACAACAAATGCTAAAGGAACTTCCCAAGGCAGGAAACACAAGACAAGGAAAAGACCTACAATAACAAACCCAAAACAATTAAGAAAATGGGAATAGGAACATACATATTGATAATTACCTTAAATGTAAATGGATTAAATGCTCTCACCAAAAGACACAGACTGGCTGAATGGAACAAAAATAAGACCCATATATATGCTGTCTACAAGAGACCCACTTCAGACCTAGGGACACATACAGACTGTAAGTGAGGGGATGGAAAAAGATATTCCATGCAAATGCAAATGAAAAGAAAGCTGGAGTAGCAATTCTCATATCAGACAAAATAGACTTTAAAATAAAGACTATTACAAGAGAGAAAGAAAGACACTACATAATGGTCAAGGGATCAATCTGAGAAGAAGATAAAATAGCTGTAAATATTTATGCACCCAATATAGGAGCACCTCAATACATAAGGCAAAGGCTAACAGCCATAAGAGAGACAACTGACAGTAACACAATCACAGTAGGGGACTTTAACACCTCACTTACACCAATGGACAGATCCTCCAAAGTGAAAATAAATGCGGAAACACAAGCTTTAAATGATACATCAAACAAGATGGACTTAATTGATATTTATAGGACATTCCATCCAAAAACAACAGAATACATTTTCTTCTCAAGTGCTCATGGAACTTTCCTCAGAATAGATCATATTTTGAATCAGAAATCAAGCCTTGGTAAATTTAACAAAACTGAAATTGTATCAAGTAACTTTTCCAACCAAAAAGCTATGAGACTAGATATCAATTACAGGGAACAAATGTGTAAAAAATACAAACACATGGAAGCTAAACAATAAACTAATAAATAACCAAGAGATCACTGATGAAATCAAAGAGGAAATCAAAAAATGCCTAGAAACAAATGACAGTGAAAACACGACGACCCAAAATCTATGGGATGCAGCAAAAAAGCAGTTCTAAGAGGGAAGTTTATAGTAATACAATCCAACCTCAAGACACAAGAAACATCTCAAATAAACAACCTAACCTTAAACCTAAAGCAATTAGAGAAAGAAGAACAAAAGAACCCCAAAGTTAGCAGAAGGAAAGAAATCATAAAGATCAGATCAGAAACAAATGAGAAATAAATGAAGGAAATGATAGCAAAGATCAGTAAAACTAAAATCTGGTTCTTTGAGAAGATAAACAAAACTGATAATCCACAACCCAGACTCATCAAGAAAAAAAAAAGGAAGAAGACTCAAATCAATAGAATTAGTAATGAAAAAGAACTAACAACTGACACTGCAGAAGTACAAAGGATCATGAGAGATTACTACAAGCAACTATATGCCAATAAAATGGACAACCTGGAAAATATGGACAATTTGTAGAAAAGCATAACCTTCCAAGACTGAACTGGGAAGAAATAGAAAATATAACCAGGCCATTCACAAGCACTGAAATTGAGACTGTGACTAAAAATCTTCCAACAAACAAAAGCCCAGGACCAGATGGCTTCACGGGAGGATTCTACCAAACATTTAGAGAAGATTTAACACCTATCTTTCTCAAACTCTTCTAAAATATACCAGAGGGAGGAACACTCCCAAACTCATTTTATGAGGACAACATCATCCTGATACCAAAACCAGACAAAGAAGTCCCCAAAAAAAGAAAACTACAGCCCAATATCACTGATGAACATAGATGTAGAAATTCTCAACAAAATAGTAGCAAACAGAAACCAATATCACATTAAAAGGATCACACACCAGGATGAAGTGGGGTTTATCCAAAGAATGCATAGATTCTTCAATAAATGCAAATCAATCAATATGATACACCATATTAACAAATTGAAGGAGAAAAACCATATGATCATCACAATAGATGCAGAAAAAGATTTTGACAAAATTCAACACCCATTTAAGATAAAAACTCTCCAGAAAGTAGGCATAGAGGAAACTTGCCTCAGCATAATAAAGGTCATATATGACAAATCCACAGCCAACACTGTTCTCAAAGGTGAAAAACTGAAATCATTTCCCCTAAGATAAGGAACAAGACAAGGTTGCCACTCTCACCACTATAATCCAACATAGTTTTGGAATTTTTAGCCACAGCAGTCAGAGAAGAAAAAGAAATAAAAGTAATCGAAATCAGAAAAGAAGTAAAACTGTCACTGTTTGCAGATGACATGATACAATGCATAAAGAATCCTTAACATGCTAACAGAAAACTACTAGAGCTAATCAATGAATTTCGTAGAGTAGCAGTACACAAAATTAATGCACAGAAATCTCTTACATTCCTATATACAAAGGATGAAAAATCTGAACGTGAAATGAAGGAAACACTCCCATTTACCTTGCAACAAAAAGGATAAAATACCTAGGAATAAACCTACCTAAGGAGACAAATGACCTTTATGCAGAAAACTATAAGACACTGATGAAAGAAATTACAGATGATACAAACAGATGGAGAGAAATACCATGTTCTTGGATTGGAAGAATCAACATTGTGAAAATGACTCTACTAACCAAAGCAATCTACAGATTCAATGCAATCCCTATCAAACTACCAATGGCGTTTTTCACAGAACTAGAGCAAAACGTTTCACGATTTGTATGGAAACACAAAAGACCCCAAGTAGCCAAAGCAATCTTGAGAAAGAAACACAGAGCTGGAGGAATCAGGCTCCCTATCATCAGACTATACTACAAAGCTACAGTAATCAAGACAGTATGGTACTGGCACAAAAACAGAAATATAGATCAATGGAACAGAATAGAGAGCCCAGAGATAAACCCACACACATATGGTCACTTTATCATTGATAAAGGAGCAAGAATATACAATGGAGAAAGACAGCCTCTTCAATAACTGGTGCTGGGAAAACTAGACAGCTATATGTAAAAGAATGAAATTAGAACACTTCTAACACCATAAACAAAAATAAACTCAAAATGGATTAAAGACCTAAATGTAAGGCCAGACAGTATAAAACTCTTAGAGGTAAACATAGACTGAACACTCTTTCACATAAATCACAACAAGATCCTGTTTGACCCACCTCCTAGAGAAATGGAAATAAAATCAAAATTAAACAAATGTGACCTAATGAAACTTAAAAGCTTTTGCACAGCAAAGGAAACCATAAACAAGACCAAAAGATAACCCTCAGAATGGGAGAAAATATTTGCAAACGAAGCAACTGACAATGGATTAATCTCCAAAATATACAAGAATTTCATGCAGATCAATATCAAAAAACCAAACACCCCAATCCAAAAATGGACAGAAGACCTAAATAGACATTTCTCCAAAGAAGATATACAGTTGCCAACAAACACATGAAAGGATGCTCAGCATCACTAATCATTAGAGAAATGCAAATCAAAACTACAATGAGCTATCACCTCACACAGGTCAGGATGGCCATTATCAAAAAAACTACAAACAGGAGCAGACCTTCAAGATGGTGGAAGAGTAAGAGGTGGAGATCAACTTCATCCCCACAAATACGTCAGAAATACATCTACATGAGGAACAACTCCTACAGAACACCTACTGAATGCTGGCAGAAGACCTCAGACTTCTCAAAAGGCAATAAATTCCCCCACGTACCTGGGTAGGGCAAAAGAATAAAGAAAAAATAGAGACAAAAGAATAGGGGTGGGACCTGCACCACTGGGAGGGAGCTGTGAAGGAGAAAAAGTTTCCACACACTTGGAAGCCCCATCACTGGAGGAAAGAGTGGGTGGCTGGGGGGAAGCTTCAGAGCCACAGAGGAGAGCACAGCTACAGGAGTGCAGAGGGCAAAGAGGAGAGCTTCCCACACAGAGGATTGCTGCCCACCAGCATTCACCAGCCCGAGAGACTTTTCTGCTCACCCGCCGGTGTGGGTGGGGGCTGGGAGCTGAGGCTCTGGCTTTCGAGGTCAGATCCCAGGGAGAGGACTGGGGTTGGCTGAATGAACACAGCTTGAGGGAGCTAGTGTGCCACAGCTAGCCAGGAGGGAGTCCGGGAAAAAGTCTGAAACTGCAGAAGAGGCAAGAGACTTTTTCCTGCCTTTTTGTTTCACAGTGTGCAAGGAGAGGGGATTAGGAGCACAGCCTAAACGAGTTCCAGAGAGGGGTGCGGACCGCGGCTATCAGCATGGACCACAGAGACAGGCATGAGATGCTAAGGCTGGTGCTGCAGCCACCAAGAAGCCTGTGTGTAAGCACAGGTAACTATCCACGCCTCCCCAGCCAGGAGCCTGTGCAGCCCGCCACTGCCAGGGTCCCGTGATCCAGGGACAGCTTCCTCAGGAGCACACACAGCATGCCTCAGGATGTTGCAACGTCAGGCTGCCCTCTGCCAATGCAGGCTCGCCCCACATTCTGTACTCTTCCCTTTCCCCGGCCTCAGTGAGCCAGAGTACCCTAATCAGCTGCTACTTTAACCCCATCATGTCTGAGCAAAGAACAGGCACCCTCCGGCAACCTACATGCAAAGGCGGGGCCAAATCACAGCTGAACCCCAGGAGCTGTGCGAACAAAGTAGAGAAAGGGAAATCTCTCCCAGCAGCCTCAGGAGCAGCGGATTAAATCTCCACAATCAACTTGATGTACCCTGCATCTGTGGAATACCTGAATAGACAATGAATGATTCCCAAATTGAGGCAGGGGACATTGGTGCAATGATATAAATATTTTTTTCCTTTTTCTCTTTTTGTACGTGTGTATGTGTATGCTTCTCTATGTGATTTTGTCTGTACAGTTTTGCTTTTACAATTTGTCCTAGGGTTCTGCCTGTCTGTTTTTTTTTTCTTAGTATAGTTTTGAGCACTTATTATTATTGGTGGATTTGTTTTTTCATTTGGTTGATCTCTTATTTATTTATTTATTTATTTATTTATTAAATTGCCTTTTAATTTTTTATTTTTAATGATTATTTTTTATTTTAACGGTTTACTTTATTTATTTATTCTTTTCTTTCTTTCTTTTTTTCTCTTTATGTGAATGTTTACAAGCTATCCCAGACTAGTCGACAAAGGTTTATTTCTTGACACTTTGCATTTGCCAATAATTTTTAAAAGCATTGACTGATTTTCAGTATATTAATCTTCTTTAGAACTAGAAATGACCAATCCTGCACCTTACCATTTTTCTTTTATAGATTAGGAACTGAGACCCAAGTAATACAAACCTAAAAAGTGTATACTAGAACCTTCTGTTACTCCTTTGTCTATTACAGGGCAAACTGTAAGTAAATCATTAAAATAACTAATTAAATTTGTGGGTCAAAGCCCTTTTGAAGTGAAATAGTTGCTCATATCAGATCTTTTGTGATAATACTGAGTAAAGTCCAAAGATTCTTTTTTTCCTTCTTTCCATTAATCGTCGTAAGAATTAGCCAGAAAATATGACTTCATATGCCCAATCTGGGGTAAAAGAGGACAGTAATGATTAATTATTTTTCTTCTAATATTAGAAATCTGACTGTTGTGATAGTTATTAGTCACTTCTTTATACCATAACTCCCACAGGTAGAGGATAAACATTTTTGTGAAAGGTACCAACGTAAAATGCAGTAAAGAACTATATTTTCATACATCGGGAAGGACACGTATATTATTGGGCACATCATTTTAATTGAATGGATGTTTTATTATTTAACTGATCACCTGTTGTTGGACATACAGGGCTTTATCCCAGTTATTTGTCATCATTATGAAAACTTTCTAATACTATTCTTGTATATAGTCTTATTGAATTTTTATGATTATTTTTGTAGTAAAAATTCCTAGAAATAGAATTGCTGGGTCAAAAGGTCCACTCATTTTTAAAGAATTTAGGTGTACAGTGCCAAATTACTTTCAAGAAATGTTGTACTAATTAATGCCTTTCATCATTAGTATAGTATTTACCAAGGCAGTTGGAGAAAAAACAATCCTCTTCAATAACTGGTGCTGGGAAAACTAGACAGCTATATGTAAAAGAATGAAATTAGAACACTTCTAACACCATAAACAAAAATAAACTCAAAATGGATTAAAGACCTAAATGTAAGGCCAGACAGTATAAAACTCTTAGAGGTAAACATAGACTGAACACTCTTTCACATAAATCACAACAAGATCCTGTTTGACCCACCTCCTAGAGAAATGGAAATAAAATCAAAATTAAACAAATGTGACCTAATGAAACTTAAAAGCTTTTGCACAGCAAAGGAAACCATAAACAAGACCAAAAGATAACCCTCAGAATGGGAGAAAATATTTGCAAACGAAGCAACTGACAATGGATTAATCTCCAAAATATACAAGAATTTCATGCAGATCAATATCAAAAAACCAAACACCCCAATCCAAAAATGGACAGAAGACCTAAATAGACATTTCTCCAAAGAAGATATACAGTTGCCAACAAACACATGAAAGGATGCTCAGCATCACTAATCATTAGAGAAATGCAAATCAAAACTACAATGAGCTATCACCTCACACAGGTCAGGATGGCCATTATCAAAAAAACTACAAACAGGAGCAGACCTTCAAGATGGTGGAAGAGTAAGAGGTGGAGATCAACTTCATCCCCACAAATACGTCAGAAATACATCTACATGAGGAACAACTCCTACAGAACACCTACTGAATGCTGGCAGAAGACCTCAGACTTCTCAAAAGGCAATAAATTCCCCCACGTACCTGGGTAGGGCAAAAGAATAAAGAAAAAATAGAGACAAAAGAATAGGGGTGGGACCTGCACCACTGGGAGGGAGCTGTGAAGGAGAAAAAGTTTCCACACACTTGGAAGCCCCATCACTGGAGGAAAGAGTGGGTGGCTGGGGGGAAGCTTCAGAGCCACAGAGGAGAGCACAGCTACAGGAGTGCAGAGGGCAAAGAGGAGAGCTTCCCACACAGAGGATTGCTGCCCACCAGCATTCACCAGCCCGAGAGACTTTTCTGCTCACCCGCCGGTGTGGGTGGGGGCTGGGAGCTGAGGCTCTGGCTTTCGAGGTCAGATCCCAGGGAGAGGACTGGGGTTGGCTGAATGAACACAGCTTGAGGGAGCTAGTGTGCCACAGCTAGCCAGGAGGGAGTCCGGGAAAAAGTCTGAAACTGCAGAAGAGGCAAGAGACTTTTTCCTGCCTTTTTGTTTCACAGTGTGCAAGGAGAGGGGATTAGGAGCACAGCCTAAACGAGTTCCAGAGAGGGGTGCGGACCGCGGCTATCAGCATGGACCACAGAGACAGGCATGAGATGCTAAGGCTGGTGCTGCAGCCACCAAGAAGCCTGTGTGTAAGCACAGGTAACTATCCACGCCTCCCCAGCCAGGAGCCTGTGCAGCCCGCCACTGCCAGGGTCCCGTGATCCAGGGACAGCTTCCTCAGGAGCACACACAGCATGCCTCAGGATGTTGCAACGTCAGGCTGCCCTCTGCCAATGCAGGCTCGCCCCACATTCTGTACTCTTCCCTTTCCCCGGCCTCAGTGAGCCAGAGTACCCTAATCAGCTGCTACTTTAACCCCATCATGTCTGAGCAAAGAACAGGCACCCTCCGGCAACCTACATGCAAAGGCGGGGCCAAATCACAGCTGAACCCCAGGAGCTGTGCGAACAAAGTAGAGAAAGGGAAATCTCTCCCAGCAGCCTCAGGAGCAGCGGATTAAATCTCCACAATCAACTTGATGTACCCTGCATCTGTGGAATACCTGAATAGACAATGAATGATTCCCAAATTGAGGCAGGGGACATTGGTGCAATGATATAAATATTTTTTTCCTTTTTCTCTTTTTGTACGTGTGTATGTGTATGCTTCTCTATGTGATTTTGTCTGTACAGTTTTGCTTTTACAATTTGTCCTAGGGTTCTGCCTGTCTGTTTTTTTTTTCTTAGTATAGTTTTGAGCACTTATTATTATTGGTGGATTTGTTTTTTCATTTGGTTGATCTCTTATTTATTTATTTATTTATTTATTTATTAAATTGCCTTTTAATTTTTTATTTTTAATGATTATTTTTTATTTTAACGGTTTACTTTATTTATTTATTCTTTTCTTTCTTTCTTTTTTTCTCCCTTTTATTCTGTGCCATCTGATGACATGGTCTTGGTGCTCCGGCCAGGTGTCAGGCTGGTGCCTCTGATGTGGGAGAGCCAAATTCAGTACATTGGTCCAGCAGAGACCTCCCAGCTCCATGTAATGTCAAATGACAAATATCTCCCAGAGATCTCCATCTCAAAGCCAAGACACAGCTCCACTCAACAACCAGAAAGTTACACTGCTAGTCACCCTATGCCAAACAATGAGCAAGACAGGAACACAACCCCACCCACTAGCAGAAAGGTTGCCTAAAATCATAATAAAGTCAGAGACAACCCAAAACACATCACTGGACACGGACCTGTCCTCCAGAAAGACAAGATCCAGCCTCATCCACCAGAACACAGGCACTATTCCTCTCAACCAGGAAGCCTACTCAACTCACTGAACCAACCTTAGCCACTGGGGACAGACACCAAAAACGGAAAACTTCCCTACTACAGAAAGGAAATGATTAATCAAGTGCAGGAAAGGCAGAGAGTCCCATAAATGATAAATCCAAGGAGAAACATGGCAAGACACATATTAATCAAACTATCAAAAATGATCCAAAATGTTGGAAATAAAATAAAGAAAATACAAGAAACGTTTAACAAGGACATACAAGAACTAAAGAGCAAGCAAACAATGATGAACAACACAATAAATGACATTAAAAATTCTCTGGGCTTATCTTTCAGCAGAAGTTCTGCAAGTGAGAAGGGAGTGTCAGGACATATTTAGAGTGATGAAAGGGAAAAACCCCCAAGACTACTCTACCCAGCAAGGATCTCATTCAGATTCAACAAAGAAATTAAAACCTTTACAGACAAGTAAAGGCTAAGAGAATTCAGCATCACCAAATCAGCATTACAACAAATGTAAAAGAACTTCTCTAGGCAGGAAACACAAGACAAGGAAAAGGCCTACAATAACAATCCCAAAACAATGAAGAAAATGGTAATAGGAACATACATATCAATAATTACCTTCAGACGTCTGGAACAACATTAAACACACCAAATTCGAATTATAGGAATCCCTGAAGAAGAAGAGAAAATGAAAGGGACTGAGAAAATATTTGAAGAGATTATAGTGGAAAACTTCCCTACTACAGAAAGGAAATGATTAATCAAGTGCAGGAAAGGCAGAGAGTCCCATAAATGATAAATCCAAGGAGAAACATGGCAAGACACATATTAATCAAACTATCAAAAATTAAATACAAGGAAAAAATATTAAAAGCAGCAAGGGAAAAACAACAAATAACACACAAGGGAATCCCCATAAGGTTAAAAGCTTATCTTTCAGCAGAAGTTCTGCAAGTGAGAAGGGAGTGTCAGGACATATTTAGAGTGATGAAAGGGAAAAACCCCCAAGACTACTCTACCCAGCAAGGATCTCATTCAGATTCAACAAAGAAATTAAAACCTTTACAGACAAGTAAAGGCTAAGAGAATTCAGCATCACCAAATCAGCATTACAACAAATGTAAAAGAACTTCTCTAGGCAGGAAACACAAGACAAGGAAAAGGCCTACAATAACAATCCCAAAACAATGAAGAAAATGGTAATAGGAACATACATATCAATAATTACCTTAAATTTAAATGGATTAAATGTTTCAACCAAAAGACATAGACTGGCTGAAAGGATATAAAAACAAGATCTGTATGTGTACTGTCTACAAGAGACCCACTTCAGACCTAGGGACACATACAGACTGAAAGTGAGAGGATGGAAAAAGATATTCCATGCAAATGAAAAGAAAGCTGGAGTAGCAATTCTCATATCAGACAAAATAGACTTTAAAACAAAGACTATTACAGGAGACAAAGAAGGACACTACATAATCATCAAGGGATCAATCCAAGAAGAAAATAGAACAATTGTAAATATTTATGCATCCAGTACAGAAGCACCTCAATACATAAGGCAAATGCTAAGAGCCATAAAAGGGGAAATTGACAGTAACACAATCATAGTAGGGGACTTTAACACCCCACTTTCAACAATGGACATATCATCCAAAATGAAAATAAATAAGGAAACACAAGCTTTAAATGACACATTCCTCTTCAAGGAATTCATGGAAAAGACTCTGACAAGTACAGGTTTCTGGTAACTGACTATACTGCTGAACTGAATGAATAAGCATTTTCAGAACTCTAATGGAAAACTGATGAATTCATAAAAGTGCTAACAAAAGATCAAGATTAAAAAAATTAATTACATGGGACTGAGTGAACTGATGAGAATGATTATAATTTTTGTGACTTTCTGTTTGAATTAAAAAAAAATCCCACAAGTACTCAGAGGCAAAAAAATATGCAAATCAATTTTCACTGCAAAGTAAAGGAGCTGTTACAGTGGAGGGTTACTCGACTGAATGTCAATATTATGACATAGAATGAGTGTGTTTCATGTTTGGTAATTGCAATCATTGTTGCTTTTGTTGTGTTCATTCATTTACAATGCTTGGTGTCAGTTTATCTCTTGAAAAAATAAAATAAAGTGTGTGTGTGAAAAAAGAAATGACACATTAAACAAGATGGACTTAATTGATATTTATAGGACATTCCATCCAAAAACAGCATTATACACTTTCTTCTCAAGTGCTCATGGAACATTCTCCAGGATAGATCATATCTTGGGTCACAAACAAAGCCTTGATAAATTTAAGAAAATTGAAATCATATCAAGTGTCTTTTCCGACCACAACACTATGAAACTAGATATCCATTACAGGAAAAAAATCTGTCAAAAATACAAACATATTGAGGCTAAACAATACACTACTTAATAACCAAGAGATCACTGAAGAAATCAAAGAGGAAATCAAAAAATACCTAGAAATAAATGACAATGAAAAAACGATGAACCAAAACCTATGGGTTGCAGCAAAAGCAGTTCTAAGTGGGAAGTTTATAGCAAGACAATCCTACCTTAAGAAACAAGAAACGTTTCAAATAGACAACCTAACCTTACACTTAAAGCAATTAGAGAAAGTAGAACAAAAAAAAAAACCCCAAAGTTAGCAGAAGAAATCATAAAGATCAGATCAGGAATAGAAAACCCTCCAGAAAGTAGGCATAGAGGGAACTCAACATAACAGAGGCCATATATGACAAACCCACAGCCAACATCATTCTCAATGGTGGAAAACCTGAAACCATTTCCTCTAAAATCAGGAACAAGACAAGGATGCCCAGTCTCACCACTATTATTCAACATAGTCTTGGAACTTTTCATAAAGATCAGATCAGGAATAAATGAGAAAGAAATGAAGGAAATGATAGCAAAGATCAACAAAATTAAAAGCTGGTTCTTTTAGAAGATAAAAAAATTGATAAACCACTACCCAGACTCATCAAGAAAAAAAAGAGAGAAGACTCAAATCAATAGAATTAGAAATGAAAAAGGAGAA
>NC_041229.1:30751929-30752480 GCF_002837175.3 Physeter macrocephalus
ATAGACAATCCTAAAGATGCTACCAGAAAACTACTAGAGTTAATCAATGAATCTAGTAAAGTAGCACGATACAAAATTAATGCACAGAAATCTCTTGCATTCCTATATACTAACAACAGAAGATCAGAAAGAGAAATTAGGGGAACAATCCCATCTACCATTGCAACAAAAACACTAAAATACCTAAGAATAAACCTACCTAAGGAGACAAAATACCTGTATGCAGAAAACTATAAGACGACAAGGTTGCCCACTCTCACCAATAATATTCAACATAGTTTTGGACGTTTTAGCCACAGCAATCAGAGATGAAAAAGGAATAAAAGGAATACAAATCAGAAAAGAAGAAGTAAAACTGTCAGTGTTTGCCGATATGCTAATACAATGGACAACCTGGAAGAAATGGACAAATTCTTAGAAAAGCACAATCATCTGAGACTGATCCAGGAACAAATAGAAAATATAAACAGACCAATCACAAGCATTGAAATTGAAACTGTGACTAAAAATCTTCCAAAAAACAAAAGCCCAGGACCAGATGGCTTCACAGG
>NC_041229.1:30753402-30782240 GCF_002837175.3 Physeter macrocephalus
AATGTAATCCCTATCAAACTACCACTGGCATTTTTTACAGAACTAGAACAAAAAATTTCACAATTTGTATGGAAACACAAAAGACCACGAATAGCCAAAGCAATCTTGAGAACGAAAAATGGAGCTGGAGGAATCAGGTGCCCTGACTTCAGACCATACTACAAAGCTACAGTAATCAAGACAGTATGGTACTGGCACAAAAACAGAAATATAGATCAATGGAACAGGATAGAAAGCCCAGAGATAAACCCACTCACATCTGGTCACCTTATCTTTGATAAAGGAACCAAGAATATACAATGGAGAAAAGATAGCCTCTTCAATAAGTGGTGCTGGGAAAACTGGACAGCTACATGTAAAAGAATGAAATTTGAACACTCCCTAGCACCATACACAAAAATAAACTCCAAATGGATTAAAGACCTAAATGTAAGGCCAGATACTCTCAAACTCTTAGAGGAAAACATAGGCAGAACACTCTATCACATACATCACAGCAAGATCCTTTTTGACCCACCTCCTAGAGACATGGAAATAAAAACAAAAATAAACAAATGGGACCTAATGAAACTTAAAAGCTTTTGCATAGCAAAGGAAGCCATAAACAAGATGAAAAGGTAACCCTCAGAATGGGAGAAAATATTTGCCAATGTAGCAACTGACAAAGGATTAATCTCCAAAATCAAAATCAAAAAAACAAACAACCCAATGCAAAAATGGGCAAAAGGCCTAAATAGACATTTCTCCAAAGATTTACAGATTGCCAACAAACACATGAAAGAATGATCAACATCACTAATCATTAGAGAAATGCAAATCAAAACTACAATGAGGTATTCCCTCACACCAGTCAGAATGGCCATCATCAAAAAATCTACAAAAAATTAATGCTGGATAGGGTGTGGCGATAAGGGAACCCTCTTGCACTGTTGGTGGGAATGTAAACTGATACAGCCACTATGGAGAACAGTATGGAGGTTCCTTAAGAAACTAAAAGTAGAACTACGATATGACCCAGCAATCCCACTACTGAACATATACCCTGAGAAAACCATAATTCAAAAAGAGTCATGTACCACAATATTCATTGCGGCACTGTTTACAATAGCCAGGACATGGAAACAATCTAAGTGTCAATCGACAAATGAATGGATAAAGAAGATGTGGCACATATATACAATGGAATATTACTCAGCCAGAAAAAGAATCAAAATTGAGTTATTTGTAGTGAGGTGAATGGAACTATAGTCTGTCATACAGAGTGAAGTAAGTCAGAAAGAGAAAAACAAATACAGTATGCTAACACATATATATGGCATCTAAAAAAAAAGAAGGTTCTGAGGAACATAGGTTCAGGACAGGAATAAAGAAACAGAAGTAGAGAATGGACTTGAGGACACAGGGAGGGGGAAGGGTAAACTAGGACGACGTGAGAGAGTGGCATGGACATATATACACTACCAAATGTATAATAGTTAGTGAGAAGCAGCCACATCGCACAGGGAGATCAGCTCAGTGCTTCGTGACCACCTAGAGGGGTGGGATAGGGAGGGATGGAGGTAGCCACAAGGGACGGGATATGGGGATACATGTATATATATAGCTGATTCACTTTGTTATACAGCAGAAACTAACACAACATTGTAAACAATTATACTCCAACAAAGAGGTTTAAAAATTTTTTAAGACCATATGAGATATCACTACATCTATTAGGACAGCTAAAATGAAAAATAGTGACAATAACAAATGCTGGCATAATGGAGAATCTGATCTCTCATATATTGCTAGTGAGAATGTAAAATGGTACACTTGGGAAATCAGTTTGGCAGTTTTTTAAAATAATGTAAAATACATTTATACAATCCAACCATTTCACTCCTTCGTATTTATACCAAAGTAACTAAAACCTATGTTCACACAAAACAGTAAATGATTGTTATAGCAGCTTTAGCAATTTTTAAATTGAAGTGTAATTGACGTATAACATCATATTAGTTTCAGATGTACAACATAATTGTTTGATATTTGCATATGTTGCAAAATGACCTTCACAATACGTCTAGTTAACATCTGTCACCATACATGGATACATTTTTTTTTCTTGTGATGATAATTTTTAATACCGACTCTTTTATCAACTTTCAAATATACAATATAGTTTTATTAAGTATAGTCACCATGCTATACGTTACATCCCTAGGACTTATTTTATAACTGAAAGTTTGTACCTTTTGACCCCCTTCACTCATTTCATCCACTCCCCACTTCCTTGCCTCTGGCAACAACTCATCTGTTCTCCATCTATGAGCTCAGTTTTTTTGTTTTGTTTTGTTTTGTTTTGTTTTAGATTCTACATATGAGTGCTACAGCAGCTTTATTTGTAACAGCCAGAAACTGAAACAAACAAAATGTTCCTCAATAGGTGAATGGCTAAACAAACTGTAGTATACCCATACTATGAAATTAAAAGGAATTAACTCAGCAATTAAAAGGAATGAACTATTAATACACAATAATTTGGATAGATCTCAAAAATACATTATGCTAACGAAAAAAAAGCGAATCTCAGTGTCACACACTATAAGATGCCATGCACATCAGCAGTCCTCAACATTTTTGGCACCAGGGACCGGTTTTGTGGAAGACAATTTTTCCACAGCCAGGGATTGAGGGGGTGGTCGGATGGTTCAGGCAGTAATGTGAGCAATGGGGAGTGATGGGGAGCGATGGGAAGCGATGGGGAGTGATGGGGAGCGGCACATGAAGCTTCACTTGCCCGCCGCTCACCTCCAGCTGTGTGGCCTGGTTCCTAACAGGCTGCAGACCAGTATCAGTCCGAGCCCTGGGGGTTGGGGACCCTTGATGTACATAATATTCTCCAAATGACAAAATTATAGAGATGGAAAACATACTAGTGGTTGCCAGGGTTATGGGATAGTGGGAAGTTGGGTGAAGGGGGCAGCTGTAACTATTAGAGAGTAACACAAGGGAGATCTTCGTGATGATGGACCAGTTCCCTATCTTGAAGGCAGTGGTTGCTACATGAGTCATGTGACAAAATGACATAGAACAATATACAAACATTGCACCAACGTCAGTTTCCTGGCTTTGATATTGTACTATAATTGTGTAAGATGTAACCACCGGGGGAAACTGGGTGAAACGTTCATGGTCCTCTTTTTCTCTATAGTACAGAGTGAATCTATAGTCTATATTTATTTTATGAATCTATAATCATTTTTAAATAAAAGGTTTCAAAAACACAAATCATGTTAAATTTAACATTTAACATTTTATTTATGTATTGCAAAAAAAATCTTTAAGACACACTAAGTGAGAAAAAAGCAAGGCTAAGAATGATGTATTAAAACGGTGTGCTCCTATTTATTTTTTCTTTTGGAAGGGCCATATATGCATGTATGTATGCTTATATAGTCATAGAAATTTCCTAAGTGATAGTCAAGAAAATAATAGCAGAGGCTGCCCCTGGGCAGGAGAGAGATTGGGGTAAGAGACATTTTGAAAAGTGAAAAAGGGCCGTATTAATAGTTGTACAGTGACAACAGGCACTGACAGGACAAAAATGGGAAAATCAGAGTTTATGGTCACTGATAGTATGCACTCAACAGATGTCAATAATTGTTATTTTCTTTTTTCTTCCGTATATTTTTATCTATTTTGTACAAGAAAATATTTATGGTAACAGAGGACTAAGTTATTTGTATTAACACTTCTACTGAAAAAAAATTAAGTTAGTTTTAAAACATTGTTAAGCCCATCAAATATATGATAGGACATCACTTAAAACACCTCTAATTTACTCAGTGGTCAGCAATCCAAATGCCTAGTGGGCCAGTCAGGTAAGGTAGATGTGTGAATTGGGCCATGTGTAGTATTTAGGAAATGGCTGAGACTGTGACAAACTGGAAAGAACTCCAAGACAAAGCACTCAAATGCAAATGTTTATAAGACTTAGCCTGGGCCAAGAAAACACAGCAATGTCCTGCCACTGCCCAATAGTGACCCCATCCATGTCTGCTTGCTAAGGCATCCTGTTCCACTGCAGACAAGTCTAATTACTAGAAAGTTCTTTATGCTGAAGTGACATTTACCTGTGGTGATTTCTCCCTATTAATCCTAGTTCTGAGCATTTCCTTCATAATGAGAATTGTGGACCTGGTTTCATAGTAAGTTAATTGGACTTGTTGGCATCCAATTAAGAGCTAGCTCCTTTACTAAGTGCTCAGAGCTGCCTACAGGTAGGCAATGTAACTCAAGTTTGTCCTCACGCAAACCAGGGTAAATGCAAACTCTGTCATTTAACACATCTAATACATTGAAAAAGTGATTCAATCTTTACTTATCTTCCTATTCAAAATGAGGATAATAAAAGTGGCCAATTTGCAGAGTTGCTGTGAAGATTAAATATGGAAACGTTAAAATGTCAAGTAGATGTCAAAGAAAATGACTCCTTCTGTCAGAAAACAATTGTGACAGAGGTTACTTTGGGGCTTATTGTTCAACTTACGTGGATTTTGTGAGAGTGGAAAATATGCAGATTTTCAGAGTAATTTCATAGCCAGGGATCCAAGATTGAGCTTCCCCTCTTCCCAATCTACCAGGCATGTTTCCTCATTTTGCCACTAGATGGCAGTTGCTTCCCAGAGCATTTGAGCTCCAAGGAAGTAAAATCCCCAAAGCTTACCCAAGGCTCTCTCATTCGTGTTACTAATCAGGCCTAGAGCCACACCAAGTAACAGGGTGTCTATCCTCTCAAGGAGAATTTGTTTCACTCAGTAACTAAGAAATTCAGAGCCCGTTCCTGAAATTCAACGGGGGAAGAGGTGATGGTCCAGAAGAGCAATTTATTACTCACTCGCTCAGCTAACCTGGATTTGCTCCTGCCACAGGGCCTTTGCACTTGCTGTCCCACCTTCCTGGATCCTCTTCCCCCAGGCATTTGTATAGCGTACTCCCTTCTGTATTTACTTACTAGCTCACAGCCCCCATAACATAAGTCCCAGGACAGCTGGGGCTGTGTTTTTTTCCTTACAGCATCCCCAACCTCAATAACTGCGCCTACTACATAATAATAAACATTTGCCCAATAAATATCTGTCAAATGAAAGTTAAATGAATACCTAAGTTCTCAAAAGTTGCTCATCCACTAGCTAAAATAACACTCTTTCTCTTTTCCTTAAGAAAGCAAATCCAGATGCCAGAGAAGGAGAGAGACTCTGTCCAACCAGCCCAGGACTGAATGTGGCCATGGTCCCCACCCCTCACCTGTGGAAATCACATCTCATCTCCTACATTGCTTGAGCCTCCGGTGACAATGGCAAGGCTAATAAACTGACCTGAGGTAATGGGGGAAAGTCAGGAATGATCCTTTTCTTTCCTTATCAGTAACATGGCTTTTAATAGTCATTCTGGAGAAAACGCTATTGCCAAAACCCAATACTCCTTTGTTTTGTCTTTTATCCACACCTCTATTTTATAGGTGCCTCAAACTCAAATAAATTCACTCTCTTCTTCCACAAACTGTCCCCGATAATGGCACCCCAGTCATAGGACTTCAGCTCATTGCTCTCCTTGGACACCACGTATAACTGTCACCCCCTAATAATCCTACCTCAAGCCTCTACACTCCTCTTTCCCATTCTTACTGCCATCACCCAGGGCCCTCATTTCCCTGGGCTGTCACAAAAGGCTATTTGACAAAATGCACAGCTCTGACTATGACCTGCTCAATACTTTCTATGGACCCTTTAAGATCAGCTTATTTCATCTCCTTTGTGAAACCTTCTCTCTCCCTGCCTCTCTGAGTAGAATTGACCCTCTGTTCCATGTGTCTCCACTTGTTTCATGTATATTTCTCTCATGGCCAAAGTTGTCTCTCTCCTCTCTGCTAACTCTTTCCAAACTTCAGTCAACTGCATACCACTTATGAGACTTTTTCCATATGTGTACTATTGTTTACTAAGTATTCTTTAATTTGGCTTTTTTTCCTTTAAATAAATATAGTGTAAATATAAATTTCATTTCACTTTCACAAATAAGATTGATGTGTTGGCCGCTTATCCTAATTCACATTAAAATAAATACAAAATTCTTAAATGTTTGTCCACCTTTCACTGAAAAATATCAAATATTCCACAATACTTGGTCAATGCAGTACTGGACCATGATGCTGAGCCTGTTTTGATTTACATGAGTTGATCTTCTGTACAGCAATGTTCATATAGTTAATAATACTGTACTGTACACTTAAAAATTTAAGAAGGCAGATTTCATGTTATGAGTTTTTTACCACAAAAGAGAGAGAGAAAGCAAAAAAAAAAATTTACAAAAGAATAATAGTGAAAGAGAGAGAGAGCCAGAAATGTGTAGTTAAAGTAATACAGGACTTCAATTCTAGACTTCGGTCCACTGCTTAAATAGCTTTGGTACAGTTGGCAATTCTCTCAACAGTTACTTTCTCTTATCTATTTCATATGGATAACACTGCAGGCTACAGCTCTTGAAGGTACTACAGGAAAAATAAACTTAGTAACTGATGGGATAATATTGTGAGAAATAGAAAGTACCCCATAAATCAATATTTTAATTATTCTTTGTGCAAAACAGTAATAACTTGTACTCATACCAGAATCAAATTATAATAATACAGGACCATAAAGATAAGCTCTTGTCAATAATGCAGTAGGAATTGTTATTAGATTCCAATCCAGTCAGCCCTCTTAAGGGAAACTGTGCTTCCTCATAAAAATGAAATTTTCCTAGGTTATTCTCCAGGTAGGCAAAGTTTTCTCTTTATTATGGGCATATAATACAGTGAAGATGCAGTTCAAAAATTTTTATTCTGGCAACAAAAGATTTAAAATTTACTTGTGTTCAGACCAGAGAAAGTGAGAAGTGCAACCTCCACTTGCAAATTACAAAATCCCATATTCTGAGAATTTTGAGCATGTTCCCAAGTCTCATCCCGGTCCTGCACAAAGGGCATCACTTTTGAGACACAGCTTAACCTGGATTTCACACATGATGAATGCACCTTCTATACACAAACACAAACAACCCAATACTGCAGGTGATAATTATTTTCCCATAAATTCAAGTACTTATTCATGTCCATAGGGTCCCTTTGCTAGAGAAGGGTCTGGTACCATTTTTATTTTACTGCATTTGCTTTTCAACATAATCTGGGGATGTTCCTAATACAGTTAAAACATAAGTACTGTTGGTTTTATAATTTCTGTCAGCATTAGTGAAAATCAAGCACATTAAAATTTTATTTTATTAAAAAAAGAATTACTTATTTTATAAATAAAAAAGACCATAATGGCTATTTATTCCTGGTAGAAGTAAACTTCAATTTATATGCCAATTTTGAGGAACTGACAATGGCTGCCATAGTGCTCTCTGACTGCCAAGGGCCCAGGTGGCAGTGGTGAGGGGACTGGTCACCTATTAGCCATTCTTCATCTGGTCCGATCCATTCAACTTTCCAGAGGTTATTCCCCCACCGACTTCTCTTTCTCCCACCACCGTTCCCTTACTGGATAACCAGTAGAGCCAGGTTTTCCCAAGGGACAGTATTAAGTAAGGGAGGAAGGAAATGCTGGCAACTCTCTTGATCCTGGAGTGAGGATGCCTTAGGAGATACATTGGGGACCCAGAACCATCAGGAAGGAATTGAAAGGGCTATGAGATGATGTGCTAGATGGGGCATTCCAGTGAGAAGAGCAAAGAACCTCAAGAAGTTGCACCAGCCAGACACAATAGGATCCTGGCAGGTAAACACTGTTTAATGTGATGACTGTGTATTAAACCTGAAATCAGCATTTAGCCCCTGTCAGTAAGCCAGCAGGATGCCTCTAAGTGCTTACTGTGGCTCTCGCACGTGTATATTTTCCTGCTCCAACACATACTTAAGGCAGACACTGGGCTGTGGTGAGGGATCTCGTTCATGATTATTTACCTGAGCCAAGCTGTGATGTTCATGTGGACAAGTCTCTACTTATTTGGTCCCATTTGAAGGATTAAAAAAAAAAAAATCCTCCTACTGATTCTCCTGCTGTAGTTCTTCCTGTTCTTTCTGGCTTTTAGAAAAGAAGGAAAGTTTGTAGAGTGGTTATGCTCACTCCAAAAACTACAAAGAAAAGCCATAGGTCCTTTCTATGCTAGCAAGACTAGAACTCTTTTTCAGAAAATGTTAAAGGACCACTGTGTGGAAAAGAACATAGCAGGCCTGAGCTGCTATCCTTAGAAAGCTCTGCTTACAAAGTTGGCCTTTGGCTGGCTTCAAGAAACATGGATTTTGGAAGGGTTCCCACCATTAACAGATTGAGTGGTTCACTGTGCCTAAACTGCTTATGCAAACAGTATGGTCTATGCAGAACACCTGCTTTCCTTCTGGGAGTTGGCAATTTGGATTCATGCCTGGCAAAGGCAGGAAGATGGGTCATGTCAATTGCACCCAGTAAAAACCCTGGGCATTGAGTCTCTAGTGAGCTTCCCTGGTTGACAACACTTCACACATGTTGTCACAACTTGTTGCTAGGAGACTTAAGCACGCCCTATGTGACTCCACTGGGAAAGAACCCTTGCAAACTTGAACATGGCTTCCCCTAGACTTGGTCCTTCTGCTTTTGCCTTTGCTGATTTTTCTCTGTATCACTTCACTATAATAAACCATAGCCATGAGTATGACTATATGCTGAGTCCTGTCCATTCTCCTAGCAATTGTGGGACCTAGGGGTGAGCATGGGGAATCCACCAACACAACCACTTTTGCTTTACCATACCCTAGGGATATAAGAAGATGGGTCATGGCCAGAAAACCAAATAAACCTGAGCTAAGAATCTGAAACTTAAATATAAGGTGTGAACTCCATAATCATCAACTAGAGAATCACTCTATGTCTTGGACATGTGGGGAAGCATGATGAACTTTCTGTGGCAATTGCAGAAGGGGTATTTTGCCCTTGAAAAGCATCATTTAGTTTATGACCTGATCTTGTATGGAAGAAAAGAAAGTTGCTGTATAAGTAAACGCTAGTTAACACAAATGATCTTCTTTGCGGTAGATCTCAAAACTAGAAATCTAAGATTCCTCCTTACTTGTTTTAGGCACTGTCTTCTTTTTTAAAGGCATTTGGAGGACTTTAAATGTAGGGACCTAAGAGGTCATCATCCCTTCTCCTATCAGTATAGAAATCCTCTTTAGAACATTCCTATCAGTTGTTGCTTGAGCACTTCCCTTACACTTAGGGCTTCTCAAATTTTTCCTCCAAAGTGCCCTAAGGACATAATACTTTTTGACAAAGAAGTAGTTATAGATGTAGTACAAATTCGATTTGCAAATATAAATATCTCTAAACATACCTGTTTTCACATAAATTCATCTGAATTTTGCTTTCTATTTCATTGTATGTGTGTTTGCTTAACATAAAAATATTATAGATTGAGGCATAACCTGTCACATGTGTGTTTCTATGGAGATTTTATCACCATTCTAAAAAGCACAGTCTGAAATAAAATATATGTTACGTAATTTTTTCCTAATTACAAAATACATAAAAGCACAAAGGAAAAGGGACAACAGTCATACATAAACTCCCCCAAGATAACTGCTTCTAATCTTTAAGTGCATGTCTTAGAAAATTTTTTTCAAGGAAAAAAAGAACAGATATAATATATTGTCATAGATTCTACTTGCATAAAATAGTAAGAAAGAAAGAAAAAAAGAAATTGGGTATTACAATTTCAATAGAAGGAAGTGACTGCAAATCTAACTTTGACTAGAAGATCTAGTAGTGAGAGAGACAGAAAATTTGATATAATAACCATGTTTCCATTTTAAAACATACCCTTCCAGCAAGGATCCAAATGCTTTCAATACAATATGGCAAAGACAGAGTCCAGAAAATTGAAGAAAGGCTGTCTGCACGTTTATTTGCCTTGATTCTTTGTTAATAGAAGGTTAGGCATCTATGTACCCTTTAGTTATACTCACTCAGCTGCTGTCAGCAGAATCATTGCACAGGTTAAGAGCAGTGTTGGGAATTTACTTTCTGGTTATGTATACAGGTCTTTCTAGGAGGTAAGAAAAATGATTGTGTTTGCAAGACTATTAATCTCTGTGTTTGGCCAAATAGGAGATCTAGTAAGATTTCAAGGGCCTAAAATAAGGGGATATTGCATACTTGTGCACTTGTGCACACACGCGAATGCACACACACATGCACACAGGGAAGATGGGGGTAGAAGTGTGAGGAGGGGCAACACTCCCACTGAACAACAGCAGCATTCCATCAGGCATCTGGCTAAAAAGGCTGGATTTACTCCAGTGTTTGGAAACTCGATGTAGCTACAGTGTTTGAAAGAAACTAAGAACTTGCCCTGTAAGAGGTCCAAGTTCTACTTCTGGTTCTGCTATTTACCAGTTGGTGGGCTTTTGCAAGCCATTTCACTTCTCTGAGCCTGCTTTCCCATCAATAAAATGGGAATCAGAATACCCACCTAGAAGGATTAAAGTTGGTATATTTTAGACTGTCTGGCATGTAATAGATACTTAATACATGAGAGCTCAGAGGGTTATCACTGATAAAATAAAACAATTTACATGAAAGCACTTTGTAATCTATATAGTTATCTGAGAGTGGGAGGAAGGCAAGCCTCACTGGAATGCAAATATTTAGAACTAAGGATTACAATTTTTAAGGGCCTCATTGACTAAGGAAGGCAAATAGATTTCACCTGGAGGGACAGCGCCATTCAATGAGTGGCTGCTGAAAGAAGTGCTGCATTGTGAAAGAAAAAAAAAAAATCCTGAAGCCATGTCCAGACTCAGAAAGAGTTTTGTGAGAAATTAGTTATGTCTTCCATGAGTACAGAAGGGAAATGAATTCCAGCACTCATGCCTGGCATTTCAGACTCAGGTCATGGAAAGGACTCTGTTAGACCTCAAGCCTACCTCCAGCACTTATGGAAAGGCTCCTGCCTGCACCCTGGCTCCTGATCTGTAGCTGTTCCCCTTAAGGTTATAGGAAAAGATTTCATGAACAGAAAATGGCAATCATAAACATCAGACTCGTACAGTGTACACATGGATGAGACCCACTATATCCCAATCTTCGCAAGTTCATCCAAGCGCATAATCTCCAAATCACTGAGTGACAGCAAAAAAGAGCAGGGAATCTTCCCACCCACAATCCAAGGACAAAATTGGACATCAGTTTGTACTAAACATGAGGGTAGTTATAGTGCTACTTTTAGAGTTTTATGAGGAATAAATTAGATGAATATGTTAAATGCCTAGAATAGGACCTGGCACATGACAAACTTTCAATAATATTTAACACTTATTACAATGAAAAAGATCTATTATCTTTTGTTTCAATAATTTATGATATGATTTGAGATTAAGTTATAAAATTAATAATTAATGCGAAACTCAAGCTAAATCAAAATTACTTTTGAATAATCCCTAAATTGTCAAAACCTAAAGATTTGAAAGCCCAAAGGCAAAGAATAAATGATTTTTTACCTCTCTTTGTTTTTCAGGTGAGAGCTCTCTTTACAGAGGGCAAAGGGAGGTCCTCATTGGGGGGAAGGGTGAGAGGAAGAAGAGAGCTGAAAACTATCTCTGCTATGCCCCAGTCTGACAACTCAGAGGCAACCACTGCTATGTATTGAATTGTGTCTTCCAGTGTTCAACTTTATTTCTCTAAATAATATGCTTGGGGCTTCCCTGGTGGCGCAGTGGTTAAGAATCCACCTGCCAAGGCAGGGGACACAGGTTCGTGCCCTGGTCCGGGAAGATCCCACATGCCGCGGAGCACCTAAGCCCGTGTGCCACAACTACTGAGCCTGCGCTCTAGAGCCTGTGAGCCACAACTACTGAGCCCACGTGCTGCTACTGCGGAAGCCCGCATGCCTACAGCCCATGCTCCACAACAGGAGAAGCCACCGCAATGAGAAGCCCACACGCTGCAATTAAGAGTAGCCCCAGCTCGATGCAGCTAGAGAAAGCCCATGCACGGCAACGAAGACCCAACGCAGCCAAAAATAAATAAATAAATAAAATAAATTTGTAATAATAATTTTTAAAAAAAGAAAGCCATTGTTAAAAAAATAATAATAATATGCTTATGCATTTATTTCTTGATTATCTGTTTTATACATAATCAACTGACTTCTGTTAAGACAGGATTTAGCTCTATCACACTCCCAAGCCTCTGTCCCTTTTCTTCTCTTACACTCCTTCTTTACAACATTTAAATTAAATCAATAGTTTATATTTTTGATTATGTAAATATTGTTTACCTCTAAGTTGTGTTAGTTTACTATTATTAAATTTCCGTTTACATAAACTTTCTGTTCTTCCTAAAGAGGTTTTTTTCCTAAAAGTTAGTTATTGCTTTTTTGTTTTCATTGCTTAGTTTTCTGTGTGCCCATTCCAAGTTTTTTTCAAATGTTCCAGATGATTTGATGTGTGCCTATTACCCAACTCAAATACTACCCAACCATTTAACTTAGTTCTATTTTTCCTCCCTGAGGTTGAAGCTGTCCATCCTGAACAGGTAGGTCTCTAACCTTGAGGCTGAGTTGTTTATTCTGAAACTTCCCTTCATTTCTCTTCCATACTGCCTTCCTCAACCCCTGAATACCATGTCTTTTTCTTTCTTTTTTACCCTATCAAGTTTCTGAACCATATTCTCCAGTGACTTTCTGAGAAAAGATACATGGAAAATTGTTTTTTTGACTTACTGATTTGTATCTTGCTTGATGGGTTGGTTGGGTATAAAAACCTAAGTTAAAGTCATTTTCCCTTAGAATCTGAAGACATTTCTCCACCATCTTGTAGTATTCTGGCCATTTCAATTCCCAAACTTTGTGATCTGGTTTTTTTACTTTATCTATTTTGTTTTGTTTTATTTTTTGAATTTCAAGGTAGTATGCCTTGATATAATCCTTTTTGTATTTGTTGATCTGGGTAATTGGTAGACCCTCTCAGTCTAGAAATTCTCAGCCTTCAAAGGAGGGAAAATTTCCTATGTTATTTCTTTGATAATTTCTTCCTCTCTGTTTTCTCAGTTCTGTCTTTCTGGAACTTTTCTCCTTTGGATGTCAATTCTCCTGGTTCGATCTCCAGTTTTATCTTTTTCTCCAATTTTTTACCTCTTCATATTTTCATTCTATTTTCTGGACAAGATTCTTCACTTTATCTATAATTTTATTTTTAATAAGATTAACCAATTACTTGTATCAGTCAGGGTACTTAGTTGAAAGCATGAGAAGTAAATTCTGGCTAATTAAACAGAAAGGGAATGTACTTAAAACATTTGGAGTAGTTTATAGAATATTTTGAGACTAAGGAACAAGCTTGGAGGATACAACAGCCAAGAAACCCAAATACCTTACAGAATTTTTCTATAAAGATGCTGCTTCACCATCACTGGGCATAGTCACCACAGCTCTCACTGCCAATGTCACCAACACTCAATGCTGCATGCTGTCACTAGAATCTTTTCCAATATACCCCTGGAAGCTAAAAGTAGCTGCAACCACAACTGCCAGACTCACCAGAACAGATCTGTGTGGCACCTGAGTCTTCCTGCCACTAGATGCTAATTCAAAATATGGAGAAGCTGACCATGCCCTAGCTGAAAGCAAATACTTGGTATATTCACTTTCAAAATTGGAGGCTGCTTTGGCCTCATAAATAGGAAATCTTCTAAATATAGGATGAGAGCTCAGATAGTACTAGGTAATCACAAAGGATGAAAATGTCCAGTGAAGTCCACCCCTTTATCTGTCCTACACTAATATTCACCATTCTTCTATACTTACACTTCTAAAACAAATGCTCCTACATGCCATAATGTAACCAACCATTCCCTGTTCCACTGAAAACATGCTCATCTTTTGTCCTAGTATTAAAAAACTAGTCAGTCAAAGTCTTGTTATTATTTGTTGCTTCCATTCCAAGGCCAGGATCTCTGTTGATGTCTCTTCTCTTCTGGTCATGTCATAATTCCATCTTCCATTCAATATCCTATAACCTATGGATTAATTTGTAAAGACAACCATAACAAACAAATATAAAATAGTGTAAAAAGGAAGAATTGGAAAGAAGACAATTAGTTCAACGGTTGAGGATACATAATAAAAGAAAATATTGGTAGATGCTACCATCTTATGTCTGCAAATGATTGTGAAACTTTGTGGTAGGCTGAAAAAACACTCCCCAGAGATATGTCCACACAATAATCCCTGAAACCTATAAACATTACCTTATATAGAAAGAGGGTCTTTGTAGATGCAATTAAGTTAAGGATTTTGAGATGAGGACATTATCCTAGATTATCAATGTGAGCACCAAATCCAGTCACAATTGTCCATATAAGAGAGAAGTTGAGGAAAACTTGACACAGACAGAAGAGGAAAAGTCAGTGTGACCATGAAGGCAGATTGGAATGATGCTGCCCCAAGCCATGGAGTATCAGCAGCCACCCGAAGCTGCAAGAGACAAGGAACAGATTTGTCCTTAGAGTCTCCAGAGGGAACATGGCCCTGCTAACACCTTGATTTCAGCCCAGTGAAGCTGGCTTCGGCTTCTGTGCTCCAAAACTTTAAGATAATAAATTTCAGTTGTATGTGAAAATTTATTACATCAGCCACAGGAAACTAATCCAAAGCTGCAGTAGTATTTAGGATTTCCCATCTCCACTATCAGGCCTAGGAGTCTATAATTCTCAGGAGAGAAATATTCCTCAGGAGATTCTGGATATTAGCCAGATTTTTAAACTACTTCTCTGGTAACAGCAGCATCTGTTGAAGGGGTCATTTCTTCACCACTCCTGATATTTCCTTCTACAAGGAGGATATCCTCATCATTTTAACACTTCTGACTTGTCTACTTTCTCACTTACTGATGAATTTAGAGGGAGAAGCTGGGCATGCATAGTTCAATCCCTTTCTTTTTCTGCTCTTTTGGGAGCTAACTGCCTGCATGGAGGTTTTTACAGTTGGGGAGTTTGCTTTTAAATGCTGAAACCTGCACAAGAGGCTTCTAAGTCCAGTGTTTTTACTTTTGTGGGTTACTTTTTTTTACTTTTGTAGGTTAAGAAGTCTAATTCCACAGGCAGAACTTGATCCATGGGTGGTTTCAGAGAAATGGCAACTAGAGGCCACTTGGGCCTCAGTAAAGACACTGGAGCCCATGGGTCTTCTCAATGGCAGGATATCTGGTGTAGGTGAGAGGACCTCAGATGGAGGAAGTTCACACAGGGGCTGGCAAACAAACTCTGACTTCTCTGTCCTCAGCAAAGCTATAGGTCTTTAGTAAATACAGGTAGCTTCAGGGTATTGGCAAAGCAATTCAACATTCAGCGACACATTGGTTTGATTAATGTACACTTCTCACTTATAATCTTCGAGAGGTAAAAATCCACATTGTTTTTCAGTAGTTCCAGGATAGTACCCAGAAGAGCAGAGGTTGTTACTGAGGCAGTGGCCTCATGGAAGTATGAACAGGTCTGTCCTAAAGACGGCTGATCTCCTCCCATGACTAGGATAGGCCACCCTTGGTTAACCACAGGCTTACTGTTCCAGTCACTGGATTGGACTGGGGACGGGGATGAGGGTGGAGGAAAGTGAGTGAGGTCACTGTGTCGTCACTCCTGATGTTTCCTTCCCGGGTGGAAACCTACAGCCACAATGCAGTGCCCACCAGCTCACCTACTCCCCTGATTGATGAGTTGGAAGGGGTACGTGGTCATGCCTAGCCCTTCCCTGTGCTCCCCCTTCTCTTTTGGGAGCTGTCTGCCTGCAGGGAGCACATATTACCCCTCTCCCCAGCCTGTGCTAGAAGCCATGGTGGTGGGGCAAGCTGCCTAATGCTTGGGAGCTAGCGGACATGTGAGATTTCCCAATATCAGCTTAACAAAAGAGATACCTTGATCCCACCTGCCTTATTTCTTTGCTTTATTTTTCAATTGCTTCAGAACATAGGAAAGGAAGAGGGGAAGTGGATTAAGAGATTCGAATATACTAGATGGAAAAGGAAGGCACTTAAAACAAAAACTGGTTACAAACCTTCCCATTTTACAGATTTCTAAACTTTATAGGAAATCAGTGATGTCTCAAATGCTTTTCTCTGAGAACTACTATTTGGATCCCCCTCAAAGGCCCCAGCAACATATAACATAAGAACAGAGCCCTTAATTTCTCAGTAGAGCTATTTCCGTAACACAGTACAGACCTTTTATCCATAGGCTGATTTTTTTATTTTTGGAGCCTATGGAGTTTTACATGAAATGTGTTCATTATAAATTACGGGATACATTGATCAGGCAAATTTCAGACCTACTAATTTAGTGAAATAAAGAAACTGCAGCAGATCTTGTCTATGGTAAGCATAAAACAGGGACTTTCCATTGGTCCTCAAAGTGCAGGAGATTTGGAGTCAGGCCTGAGTCCACATCCTGGAGCTACACTTACTGGCTGTGACAAGTTGCTTAATTCCTCATCTGTTTGCCCATATGTGTAAATGGGGGACAGTAATGCCTCTGTTTTACAGTTGTTGTGAGGACAAACTTTAGTGAGATCGTGAACTTTTAATCTGAATACCCACATTCCTCACCAGCTTGTGAGTATAAATATAGTCACAGTAATATCGGTGTCCAAATTTTTTAATCCCAGTATATAGAATTTCAGGACCTCAGCCCTTCTCTCAAATTCTTGTGAGATTTTCTTTTCTTTTCAGTTTTCTCAACTCTTGAATTCCTCCTTTTCCCTTTGTAATTAATAAGTATTTCATAAAGGAAGTACTTTGAGACCATGCAAATATCTCAATTGTCATTAAGCTATCTTTTTAATTTGCATGTGTATGGACTAATGGAGTCCTATTTTATTCAATTAAATTATGCTACCATCATTATTTATTTTGATACTCAAAGTGCTCCAAATTTGGTCAGCAGGACCCCTTCAAGCTAGTTATTGCATCTTTTTGCCAGTCTCTGTTATTCTTTAAACAATTCCTTACTCTCTAGCCAAACAAGATATTTCAGGCTTCTCTTGTACTTTGCCTTCCCCATCCCAGGAATTAGTAATCTCTCCAAGGAGCCCTGGTCCCTTTGAGGAGAGAATGATATTTAGAAGCCAAGATCCAGGTGCTAGTTGTGTTTATTACTATTGGGGTGCCACAGCTCCAGGACTCCTTCGTTGGATAAAGCTAGATGTAGATGTACATACAATCATACACATGCATATATACACTTGTATATGTGTATACATACATGTGTATATACACAACTATGCATATTTCTCTTTCTATATAAATTGAAAACCATGAGTTCACACTAGTACCTCCAATCCCAATCCAACACCTAGTTTTTTGTTTCTCTTCCCTTACTTATAATGCCATTCTCTGACTTTGGAAAACCTAGCTCCCATTATCCTTACAATATTTACTGAATTAATTTATCCTCCAGTATGTAACAAACCTCCTGTATGCCTTGCTATTCTAGACCTCATACAGATGCCCTTTTCACACCTCTCAGCCTCCAACGCCACTCACTGGGCTGCCATCACTCACATCCCTGCATGGACACCCTCCTCACCTCCCTCATGCTCAAGTACACTGTGCTGGGCTCCCCCACTGATAGATACTTCCTCATCCCATTTGGGCTTTATATCCTGCTCTGGACCACCACAGATTTCCCCCCACTAGCACAGATGCCTACCTTTCCTTGATTTCACCCAATGAAATGGTTTCTGAATTAAATTGTTTGAAAAAGGAAAAGAAAGGGAAAAAGGAAAAAAGAGGAAGAATGAGGAATTTAATCTTTGAGATAGTGTTTTGATAAGAAATGTGAGTAAGTAGATATTAAAAATCTCAAAATTTTTGCTGAAAGGTGGGCAAGATGTTTAGATATTACATCTCTCAGCTGCCAATGAGATGGCCTATATATGTGGGCTGTAACATAAATATGTCTGTGTATGTCCTCACTCTCAACCATCCCCCTGCTTTCTCCATTATGATTACCCTCACTCCCACTGGTATCCCACGCCCACTGTCACCTTCAACGCTTCTGGCAAAGACTGGTACAAATAGGAAACTTAGGAAATCAGTATAGACAAAGATCATTACTGCTTTTCCTCCTTATTCTAAGATAGGTTTATAAAGATCCAGACAAAAAGAGAATATGGTGACAACTCTGAGATAATAATACAGAAAGGGTTTGCAGTATTCAAAATATATTTCTTACTCATTTACTATGCTTAATGCAAGTGGAAGATGGCTCCTGTTTTGCTCTGTGCAAGATCCATCAGCAGGAAAAATGAATGAAGGGAAAATAGAAGTATTTTAAAAACGGAAGTAACTTGTTGTTAGAAGGTGCTTTTGAGGTCCTAACCTGGTCTGCTGAATATTTCTATTAGGAGGAAGCACACTGCCTCCACTTTTCAGCTAACTCCAAGACTTGGATCTCAGGGTGAGCTGTTATGTACCCCCTCAGAACTTCTGTCTCTCCACTGATCCCAGCTCACTCCTCTGCAGTCACGCAGAACAAGTTTAAGAACCCTGTAGGTATTCAGAGACAGCTATTATGTGCCTCCACCTGAGTCTTTAATATGCTTGCTTTCTTAACCTATTCCTTATATGATGTGTTTTGTGCACCTCTTACCTTCTGATTCTTCTCTGTAGAGGTTCCAGTTATGAACACTATTTTTAAAAATTTATTTATTTTATTTATTTTATTTTTGGCTGCACTGGTCTTTGTTGCTGTGCGTGGGCTTTTCTCTAGCTGCGGTTCGCGGAGGCTACACTTCGTTGTGGTGGGCGGGCTTCTCATTGCATTGGCTTCTCTAGTTGCGGAGCACAGGCTCTAGGCACGCGGGCTTCAGTAGTTGTGGCTCACGGGCTCTAGAGTGTAGGGTCTGTAGTTGTGGCACGCAGGCTTAGTTGCTCGCCGGCATGTGGGATCTTCCCGGACCAGGGCTCAAACCCATGTCCTCTGCACTGGCAGGCGGATTCTTAACCACTACGCCACCAGGGAAGGCCAATGACCACTTTCTTTTTTTGTGTGTGTGTGTGGTACGCGGACCTCTCACTGTTGTGGCCTCTCCCGTTGCTGAGCACAGGCTCCAGACACGCAGGCCCAGCAGCTATGGCTCACGGGACCAGCCGCTCCGCGGCATGTGGGATCCTCCCAGACCGGGGCACAAACCCGTGTCCCCTGCATCGGCAGGTGGACTCTCAACCACTGCGCCACCAAGGAAGCCCAGGGAAGCCCCCAATGACCACTTTCAAATGCAGACTTTAGAGCTTGTCACAACGGTGCAGGTGTGTTTCGATCAGTGCTGAGATCAATGAAGCATTTGAGCTGGCACGTCATCTCCTGCATCCAATCCCAGAATACATGCAAGACGGCAATCTCATGCCATGTAAGGCTGGTCCCTCTGCTTCTAGACAGTGTCTATTCAGAAGCAAATTGTCAAGCAAAGAAGCCAAGGAACTCCTGCTCCTCAGTGTGGCCCCCTCAAGAGCTTACTACAGCTCCCAATTCCACTGATTAGGGTTAAGTCTTGTATAATTTTAATGGCAAATACGATAGGAGTGGCAGTGTTTTTCATCTCTTTGGTCCATTTTACCTTATTTTTCAAATTCATCTAATTTTTTCCCACCTCAGTTCTGGCCTCCATTATCCCACTATTGAGTTATTGCTACATCAAGCTATTGGGATTCCACTGCCTCTAGGTTTATACACCAAAGCCAGAGTAAGCCCTCTGAAATTAATAATGTCATCCCTTTTCTTAAGAAATTTAAGTAGTTTGCCATCACTCTTAGCCTTCTGAACATGACTTACAAGGCCCAACATGACAGAAGTCTCTATCCTGCTTTATCTTTCTTTACCCTTTACCCACCCAGCCTCGTGTCTGATGCTTAAGCCATGCCAATCTTTCACAAGTTTGCCTAAACGTGGACATGTTCTCTTTCAATTTCAGGTCTTTGAACCTGCTGTTTTATTTCCTGGAACTCTCTCCCTCTACTATCCTGTCCTCTTCACCTGGCCTTCTCCTTCTCAGTCTTTAGAACACCAAATAGAGTTCCCCTCTCCTGGAAATCCTTCCCTGACTCCCCACACCTAGCGTTTTCCCTCCCATCCTCTTCCCTTAGCACACTGCATGGTATGTCTATCATCACATTTATCCAAAGTCTTTCTCAAGACAGTAGGCCAGGAAGTCCACAACTAAGTGATCAGTGTGGGTACAATCTATATGCCTTGAATTGACCAAAGAAAAGTAGTCAGACAACCAGCATATACCCAATTTCGACCCTTAGAATCCTTTGGCCTTGAAGAGTAGGAAAAAAGGAACGGCCTTACTCTACTGAGTCTGAGAATAGAACAAAATGAGTAGGGTATAAAACCCAGATATCTGATAGAAAACAAATGAAGATTTAAAAATAATAATGGTAAAATATAGTTTGAGTTGCAAATGGTGGTATCTGGCAAATCCCAGGAACTGAGTCATCAGCACTTTCAACCACCCATGAATGCTACAATCTGGAGTGGTCTGGCCTTTTTTAGAAAACTGTAATCAGCTCTGGGTCTAAACCTAGATGATAGGTGTTGACCTGAGCAGAGAACCAAAAAGAGAGGAAACAAAGGTGTATTTTCTTTCTGGAAAGGAAGCACTATGTTGAAAGAATGAAGGAATGGAGTCACTTATTTAGAAGAAGAGTACATGAAAATGTAATGAGATGAAGAAAAATCTCAGTCACCAAAATCTCTGTTAGAGAAAGCATTGTATTTGTCATAGAGTAACTGTCTGAATTAACCACTATTAGTCAAAGGTAAGAGTCACCCGCAGGCTGCAGGTGCATGCTCAAGAAACCAGAATCATTGCTAAGTTGTTCTGTATGGCCAGGAAGTGAGGGATTTAAAGTTGTCTTTGAAAAGAGAAGAAGAAAGAGATCAGAGAAAGGGAAATGTCAGAAGTGGCAAGAAAAGGAAGAACTGAGAACAGATATATCTGTTAAACCATAACCAAAAAAGGCTTAAGTGAAATATTATTTATTCAAAAAAATCTTTGGACTTCTGTGTGTCCTTCTTTTCTTGGGTATTTTGAAAGAAAATTATAAGGTAAGCAAATGTTTGCAGAAGTTCAAACTCCTGTCTCTTTAGAGACAGAGACTAAAGACCTTTTGAGACCTTCTCAGTCCTGTGATTCTATGACATTTCATCGAATCAAGAGCATGATTAAACCTGAAGAGCTATAATAAAAACAAACCTTAGGTGTAATTATAATATCCAAAAGTGCCTGCTTGGTCTCTTTTGCTGATGCTTCTTGTATTTTCAACAGTTTCAAACTGCAAATTAGCATTTTTTAAAAGATCCTGCGTTCCCAAGGGGAAAAAAGTAAATGCTTCTGAATTCAGAGCACAATTCTGGTTCCAAGTCAATATTTTTGTTGCTGCTATAATTTATTTGACACAGTGTATATTTTCTAAACTGTTCTCTGCAGTTTGTATTAGATCTTATGGGGCTAGGAAATCAAAGATGAGTGAAATATGATTTCTGCTTTTAGAGATCTCATAATATAATGTGGGAAACAGAAATACAATAAATAACCCAAATGAAAGGGGGTAAGTACTGAAATGGAGTTATATGAAAATGCTACCTAATAAAAATTCTTATTTAAGACATGAAAAAATAGAGCCACTGAAAATATTCAGCATTGTTCTTTGTAGTACTATCATATCCTGTTATCCTGATGGGAACATGACAATGGCAACTATATCAAACATCTATGGAGACAAAGAACAAAACTACGTTGATCGATAATAATGCCAAATGATGCCAAATAGTCTCTGAACAAAAAGTTGGAGTATAATTCTTTAAGGGCTACCAGCCAGGTCTTCAGATTACTTTGCAGTGTAAGCCAAAGGATCGCCTCACCGTTCAAGAGGTCAAATAGGATTAGAAGATACAAAATACCCCAGGAAAAGTCAACCCTTAAGAGATACGGCTCATTGCCACCACTGCCATTTCATTCAGATGAAATCAGGGTAAGATGAACATCAAGGAGAAGGAAAGAAATTATAAAAGGGCAACTTGCCACTTTCTCAGGCTAGTGTACAGAAGTAGAGAATGACTTTGATTTGATGATGATGGTCTTGGGGAAAAATAAATGCAAATGCTTTAGATCATTTAGCCCCACCAGCTAAGTCATGGTTTCATGCCCACCACTGTCAGCTTGACCTTGAGACTTGGATACCACAAGACACTCTTACTTGCCACTGCCTATTAATGACTCTAACCTCTGTTCCTCACACCAAAAGACTCTAAAACCAACTAGCTACTTGCAGATAAAGAAATTACATCCCTTGATTTTAAATAAGTGGTTAACATTTGAAAGACTTTCTGAGAAACAGTTAGTATTACTTAGTAATGTGAAAACACAGCTGAGTTTGCTTTCCTAATTAAAACCATGCATTATAATTAATGTGTGAAGCAACACTTTGGTACCTTTTCTTTCTCATTTCACTTTTTACTCATTCCTCTTTAATAAAAATTGGGGGTGGGGGAGGGGGCACACCTGATTTTAAATGACACATGCTAGAATTTTTCAAAATTCAATGCTCCAGGGAAAAAGGAACAGGTGAAATGAGAAATTACAGACAAAGTCTGTAACTCTTAATATACAACAGAGCAACAAGCTTTGAGGAAAACAGAGCCAACTGCAATGACAAAATGAAAAATAAAAGTATTAACTAAAATTAAATTTCCCTTGAATTCAATCTCCAAGAAGAAAGAAAGAAAGAGAGAAAGAAAGAAAAAGAGAGAGAAAGAAAGAAATCATTCGAATGAGTGATGAGTGTGTATGACTTCAGCTAAAGTCCAGTCCATCATTGGTTTTTCAGTGACTGTTGAAAAGAAGACCTACCTTACAATAAGTACATTTGTTTTGAGTGACTACTTTTCTCATTATAATAATAGAATATTCAGAGTTAAAATTCAGACATTTTCTTTTAAAGCAGCAACCAGGGAAATGAGACATGAGAATGAAATCTAGACACTTCTCACTTGAGCAGAAAAAAAAAAAAAGAAAAAAAAAAGATGACATGGTTTAGGAAAAAAAAAAAAGTAAAAAAATAAGGCCAAAAGAAACCAGCGCCTACGTAGGGAGAACCCAGGGACACGCTGTAGACTCAGCCCTAGTGGCTGTAGGTCATAAGGACGTGTCAGAAGCTTCTTTTTGTTCCCCATGGACTCCAATTTCTCAAGAATGCATTTTCAGCTAGAGCCACAATTCTATTCTTTTTTTTTTTTTTTTGTGGTATGCAGGCCTCCCCCTGCTGTGGCCTCTCCCGTTGCGGAGCACAGGCTCCGGACGCGCAGGCTCAGCGGCCATGGCCCACGGGCCCAGCCGCTCCGCAGCACGTGGGATCCTCCCAGACCGGGGCGCGAACCCGGTTCCCCTGCATCGGCAGGCGGACGCGCAACCACTGCGCCACCAGGGAAGCCCTCACAATTCTATTCTTGATAGTAGAATCAATAGAAGAAGGCACACAAAAACAAGAAAAACCAGGAAGTTAAAGCTGCAAGTACAGGCAGGGTTAAAACCCTCACTTCCACAAGGTAAAGTCCAGGTACTTAATGGGATGCAGAAGACACCCTGTGACTGGCCCCCCAGCCTCCTCTGCCTTGTGTCTTGCCACACTGCCTCTTGCACAAACCAGGCCATCTCAGATATCTCACTTTCTAAAGTGCCACCTTTCTTTTCTTTTGCCCGGTTCACTGCTGCCCATCCCACCACACTCAGGAAGCTTTCCCTGACCTCTGCAATAATTCCATAAAAATCACAACCTATGTCTGCCTTGACCCCTGTTTTATAATTGCTCTTTTGAATTGCTGTCTCTTAAACCAGCTAGTGAGCTCCCCAAGGACAGAGCTGGGTCATGTTTACTACAATATCACTAGTGCAGGCGTGTGGCCATTTGTTAGGAGAATTAGTAACTGGGAGAGTTGTAAACTTTTATCAGCTATTCTTTCAACTTTTGTTGGCAAAAACTTCCTAAGCAATGTTCCAGAGAACTTTGTGGGGCCGACCGGGAAGGGATGGGGGTGGGGAGGAAATGCACAGTGAGCCCTGTGTCCTAGACAAAGAGATGCTTTTCAATTGTGGGAGTCGTTGGGTGGGGGTAGGGTTGATAAATTTAGGATATGTTTTAAAGATTGGGAAGGAGAAAAGTATGAGAGAAAAGAAAACCAGAGGGTACTCTTATAGCCACTCATTCAGCTGTACATATTTGTGTAGTCCTTCTAAGCATGCTTGAAGGGATTCAAGTCAAGAGGGAGTGATGCTGAGAAGCTTTATAGATAAATTATATCTTATAATAATTATTATGTTAAATTATAATTGGATGTTATATATGTGTACATAATATATAATAATAGCAAACATTTATTCAGTACTTTCTACATTTCAGGTATCATGCTAAGCCTTTATATACACTACCTCATTTGATTCACATAACTCAATGTATTAAATTTTAATATCCTCATTTCTTAATTAAAGAAACCGAATCTCAGAAGGGTAAATTACCTTACCAAAGATCACAGGCTGTAAGTGCCTGCTTATCTGGCATATATGTAAGTAATTGAAGAAATCAATAACTTAATTTAACTGAAATTTCCCGTCATTATGCATAAGCAGACTTGTCTAAATGGTAGATATTCTAAAAAAAGTTTCAGGACTATTGTCTTGTTATCAAAACATCACCTACGTCTCAAGTGGGCCAATAATTCCTTCCCAAAATGGAATGTTGGCCTTGTTTAGATTCCGGTTAATAGTGAGTCATAACTAGTGAATTTGTTTCCTTTGAATATGCCCCAAATTATTAGGGAAATGTTTATAAAACAAAATTAAGGTTTTATTTAACTATCATTCTTGTCTTAAGAAAACATTTATTGACATAAGTACTTTGGGATTATAGAATGGAGGGATCAGTAGTTCTGCCTTCACAGACATTAAAATAAAATTATTTGAGAAGCTTGATAAATGCAAAATACATTTTTAATTGCTGGGAACACTGAACAGGAAACCCTGTGGTTGTTTTATTGTGTGCTCCTGAATTACTATAATTATGTGGTTTAAGACAACTAGCCTTTATTTATATACACCTCTTTTAAATCACTGCTACCCACACTGCACTTTATTCACAATTTTTCCTCATTTAAAAACACAAATCTTTGTATTTCATGACGTCTTTATTCTATTAGAATCCTCGCTGAAGATTTTGAAATGACCACATTTGCAGAATTTCAGTATTTAAAATATATTTTTTTGTTCTTAGACAGAAACATTAAACATAATAATGGGCGCTGAGGAGCAATAAAACTAAAAGGCTAAAATCAAATTATTTTAAGTCACTATTATTAAATTGATTTTAAATTCAGTTCGCGGTGTAAGTTTTATTGAGTTCTGTCCTTTCTCACAGAAATCATGGCTGACGGTTCTGCCATCACATAATCCCGCACCCTTTGTCTTCCTTATACTTCCCTATCTCAGATGAAACATTTTCTAGTTGGCTGAGAGCTTCCAGTAGTCTGCCTTCATAGCTACCTCAGAGAAAGAAAGGCTCTGCCCGTCCAATTCCAAATTGAAGGATTTCATTGTTGTTGCTATACTGCCCTAAAGTTCACTGGAAAGGCTGGATTTGTGGGCCGGGCTGGCAAGCCTCCCATATGTTCCCTTTTATGTTCACTGGAGCCCTAGAAGATTCTTAAGAAATGCTCCCCACCCCCACCTCCCACCACCCACAATTATGCTCAGTGTTGATGGAATCCAAACCATACAGAGCACAGTATTTGTAGATGTAGTGGATGTTATAGTGCAATGTCTAGATGTTCCTCTGAACTAAAGGATTATTCCTCCGGCTGTTCGGAGCACTGCAGATGACAGCCCTCAATTCTTAGCCCTTTTCTGAACTGCTTCAACTGAAGAGATTTTGCCTCTTCCAAGGCAAACCACATCTTTATTACATGTGTGGGTTATAAGGCAAGTCAATCATGCTCCAACTCAGGACAACTTTGAAGGACCCTCCAAAGCTGTCCATGGGATGCTGACACCATCCTGAGACTATATCACAGCTCAGCTTCTCCACCTGCTTAATCCTGCTTCTTTCCCTTCCCTTCCACAATTGGTGGCCCCAAGAGCACTCCCCCATAACTTCCTACACTCTCATGTCCACTACAGAGTGTACTACTAGGGGAACCCCATCTGTAACAATGGACAAATTCTTACTTTGATGTAAGTACCACAAAAATTAACATGTTAGATATGTCAACTCCAAATCATATTATGTTTAACCTTTTACTAAAGTCTAAAGAAACTACTAGGTTTACAAGAAAGCAGGGGTAGCTATACTCATATCAGACAAAGTGGACTTTAAAAGAAAGACTATAACAAAAACAGCAGGGCATTGTATAATGATAAAGGGATCAATACAGAAGAGGATATTATGCTTGTTAACATATATGTGCCTAATAATGCTAATTATTAGAGAAATACAAATCAAAACAACAAGGAGATACCACCTCACACCTGTCAGAAAGTCTACAAATAACAAATGCTAGTGAGGATGTGGAGAAAAGGGAATTCCCACTGTTGGTGGGAATGTAAATTGGTGCAACCACTATGGAAAACAGTATGGAGGCTCCTCAAAAAACTAAAAGTAGAACTACCACATGACCCAACAATTCCACTCCTGGGATATATCCGGGAAAAAGTGAAAACACTAATTCAAAAAGATCCATGCACCCCAGTGTTCACAGTAGCACTATTTACAATAGCCAACATGTGGAAGCAACATAAGTGTCCATCAACAATTGGATAAAGAAGATGTAGTATACATATACAATAGAATATTAATCAGCCATAAAAGATAATAAAATTGTGGCATTTGCAGTAATGTGGATGGACCTAAAGAATATTACACTTAGTGAAATTAGTCAAATACTGCATGTTAGCACTTATATGTGGAGTCAAAAACATAATACAAATGAATGTATATAGCAAAACAGAAACAGACTCACAGATATAGAGAATAAACTAGTGGTTACCAAAGGGGAGTGGGAAGCGGGGGAGGGGCAAATTAGGGATATGGGATTAAGAGATACAAACTGCTATGTATAAAATAGACAAGCAACATGGATATATTGTACAGCACATGGAATTACAGTCTTTATCTTGTAAGAACTTTTAATGGAGTATAAACTGTAAAAATACTGAATCACTATGCTGTACACCTGAAAATAATATAATATTGTAAATCATCTATACTTCAATCTAAAAAAATAAATAAATGGACGGGCAGGCTAAGAGAGATGTGTAAGAGGGTGTCCCTGACTGAGAGAACAAAATAGGGAAGAAAGAGCAGGATTACAGCTCATGGCACAATTCAGGGCTGATGAGGAGTTCATTACAGTTATGCAAAGGCTGCAATGAGAGACACTGGGAAAAGAGGCTGAAGATGGCAGAGCCAGGACAGGAATGTCATGCAAAGGATTATGAGCATTTTCTTAGAGGCCAAGTAGAGCCATTGAAAGATTTTATGTACATGCTAATATGATTATATTTTATTTTTTTTAATGTTACTTTGGTAAGAGGATAGTTTGGGTAAGAATGTTACAAGACTGATGCAGAGAGACTGGTAAGGAAGCTATTTTAATAATCCAAGTAAGAAATAATGAAAGCCTGAATAGAGACAGTGAAGGAGGAAAGAAGGAAACAGACTCCAAAGACACTGCGAAGAAAGACTTCACAGGACTTAGCCGTTTAGAAATGGAGATTATGTTTTTTAAATATTATATATATATATGTTTAATATTATATTTTAATTTTTTTTTTTTTTTTTCCTGCGGTACGCAGGTTTCCCACTGTTGTGGCCTCTCCCGTTGCGGAGCACAGGCTCCGGACGCGCAGGCTCAGCGGCCATGGCTCACGGGCCCAACCGCTCCGTGGCATGTGGGATCTTCCCGGACCGGGGCATGAACCCGTGTCCCCTGCATCGGCAGGCGGACTCTCAACCACTGCACCACCAGGGAAGCCCTAAATATTTTTGAAATAACACTGATAATCTCTAGATGGTAGAATTGTGGGTGATTTTTAATTTACTTACTTTTTAATCTTTTTTTGATAAATAATGGGCATGGGTTTTGTAAAATTTTTGTAATAACAAAAAATTATTATTAAAAATAAGTAAAGATGGGACTTCCATGGTGGCGCAGTGGTTAAGAATCCGCCTGCCAGTGCAGGGGACACGGATTCGATCCCTGGTTCGGGAAGATCCCACATGCCGCGGAGCAACTAGGCCAGTGTGCCACAACTACTAAGGCCACGCTGCCTAGAGCCCGTGCTCCTCAACAAGAGAAGCCACCACAATGAGAAGCCTGCACACCGCAACGAAGAATAGCCCCCGCTCACAGAAACTAGAGAAAGACCACGTGCAGCAGTGAAGACCCAAAAGCAGCCAAAAAAAAAAGTAAAGACAACCCAGTACAAATTAGCACAGCTAGCCCACATCTTGATTCTTAAATGTTGTTCTCCAATAAAAGAAACCAAGACTCCTTGGAAAAATGGCTGATTCCAGCCTTTTTTTTTTTTTTTTTCACACACACACACACACTGTATTTTATTTTTACAAGAGGTAAATAAACTGACACCAAGCATTGTAAATGGATGACCACAACAAAAGCAACAATGACTGCAATTACCAAACACGAAACACACTCATACTATGTCATAATATTGACATT
>NC_041229.1:30783016-30783816 GCF_002837175.3 Physeter macrocephalus
ACAAAAGACTTAAAAATGACCACGGTTAAAGATTTGATGAAAGTTCATAATAATGCAATTGACAAGGAAATTTAGTTATTTCTGAGATATCCATTTTAAAGTAATAACTAGAATTACGACTTATGACATTATACCAGAACATATAAGATGTTTAGAAATTTCATGTAATGTCTGAAACATTTATATTAACATATTTCCATACAAATAACCCAAAGAAAGTTTAGTATTAGTTGTTTTTGTTTGTTGGTTGGTTGGTTTTTTTTATACCACAGGTTCTTATTAGTCATCAATTTTATACACATCAGTGTATACATGTCAGTGGGGAGAAAGAGAGAGGGAAACAGGGAAGAGGAGGACGGAAGAAGAAAGAAAAGAAGGAAGATAATAGGTTATTTTTTAATGGTGGGGGGGCCAGAGGGACCCAACAAGCTAGCTATGTTCTTTTGACAGGTCTCCATCATTATTTGAGAACTTCCTTGCTACCTGGCACCACACGATGTTCCGGGTTCATCTTTTCATTTTCTTCCCCCAGCTCTAGAATTTGCCATTTCCGAGAAGCCCTGGTGCTTTTTAGTCGAGGTGCCCCACCGCAGTTTTCCCCGCTTGGTGTCCATACTTGGTGTTTATTCTCTACTTCTGTGTCTCAACTTCTTCCCTGCAAACCGGTTCATCTGTACCATTTTTCTAGGTTCCACATACATGCGTTAATATACGATATTTGTTTTTCTCTTTCTGACTTACTTCAATCTGTATGACAGTCTCTAGATCCATCCACGTCTCAACAAATGACTCAATTTCAT
>NC_041229.1:30787111-30804698 GCF_002837175.3 Physeter macrocephalus
GGGGGGAGGGAGGAAGGAAGGAAGGAAGGAAGGAAGGAAGGAAGGAAGGAAGGAAGGAAGGAAGGAAGGGGGGAGAAAGAGAGAGGGAAACAGGGAAGAGGAGGACGGAAGAAGAAAGAAAAGAAGGAAGATAATAGGTTATTTTTTAATGGTGGGGGGGGTCTTGGGGAGAGAAGAGCAAAAGCCAGTTCAACAGCTAGAGAAAGAGGCAAGTGGATGCCATGTTCAAGGTTAAAGGGTCCTCAAGGCTCCCCTATTTCTCTGCTCCATCTACTCTCTCCGTAGGTAATCTCATCTAGTCTTGTAGCTTCACCATCACCTATACTTACCTACAGTCAATTCCTACCTCTTTCTGAGGGCATTTTCTAGTCACAGGCACATACCTGGCCCATGTGGGATAGTCTAGAGGTTTTTGAAAAGGAATGTCCCAAGAGCAACCTCAACCAATGAAGACAGTAATTACTAGATAAATAGCCCAGCTGCCCCCCCACTTCCTGGGACAGTTCTGAAGTACGCTCCACATAGGGTCCCCAGTGGGGCTGAACCCCAAATGCCCACAGTGGTAACCTTCTCATTCATGTACGCTTTATTAGCTTTCTTCCCTCCCCAGGGAAATGACACAGGAAGCCCCTCCTAGCACTTCTGGGGATCACTGCACCTAAATCGTTTCAGAGTCTGCTTTTGCAGGAGACATTAATTGCCCAAAGTCACACAGATACTTAGTGATGGGGTTAGGACTTAAATCCAGACATACTGCCTCAAACTTATGTTCAAAATCACCATGCTTTACTGCATTCCCTCACCATTTGCTCAGACATAATGAGATTCATTCTTGATTCATCCATGATACACACAGGCCATCAGCAAGCCTCAGAAGCTCTCTCTCTCTCTCTTTTGTTTTTATTTCCATTACTCTAGGAGGTGGAAGAAAGATCTTGCTGGGATTTATGTCAAAGAGTCCAGCCATTTTATTATAACATGTAATAACATGTAATATTACATGTTAACATAGCACATTTTTATAACATTTTCCAAAAAAAAAAAAATAGAAGAGTGGCATTGTTTCACATTTTAAGAAAGCTCTTTAATGTCTGGCTTTATAGAAGAAAATTTGTTTCTCATATCTGCTTATGCATTTATTCTGTTGCAATATTACATGTCATATAGTCTCTGAAAAACTACACCATACATGTATGAGAGAATGAGCATAGAGAAGAAAAATAATGCTTAGCAATATAGCGGAATTTAACCTCATGGATCCTGTGAAAGTTCCTCAAGGACCTCCCTGGGTTCCTGGACCACAATATGAGAACCACTGGATTAGATAACAGTACTGTATCCAAAGTTAGTTTCCTGAGTTTGACAATTTGACTAAGGTTATGTAATATGTTAACATTTGGAGAATCTGTGTGAAGTGTATAGGTGAATTATTTGTACTATGTTTGCAACTTTTTGTAAGCCTGAAATCATTTCAAAACAAAAAATTTAAAAGATAGCAAAAATTAAATAAGTATTTTCATAACTAAAAAGCCATGGAAGAACAAATAGAGGTATAGGGAATCAGGAATCAAGGATAAATTCCTGATTTCTAGATAGATGTTGGCAGGGTGATAGTAAAAATGTTTATCTACCAGTATGGCTGAGTAATGATGAATCAAAAGGCCATGAGCAACCATGACAGTTCTACCAGGGCATAGAGGCTACATACCATCCTGAAGGCTAGTGTCATTGCCAAGCTAGATAATATAAGAGGAGTTATAGGATGGGCCAGGGGTGGAAAAGGCACACTGGAAAACATGATGAGCTTTATTTTGGACTTACTTGAATTTGAGAGGAGAATTAGTCTGAATTTTGAACCCAAGTGACAAAAATCCAACTAGAACTGAACTATTGGTTTAGATCAAGGGGAAATTTACCAGAAGACTCACACAATCACAAAAAAATATGTGTATCTAAACCTCAAGGAGGATGAAACACTTCCAGCTCTCCCCACTCCCCTTCTCCCCTCCCCCCCTTATCTCCCTCTCGTTTCTGCTTTATTTTCTCCTATGGGCATCTGGCATTTCCACCCAGTGGGGGACATGGCTGCAAATAACTTTAGAACCTCACATCTCCAATCCCCCAAAAGGGATCAGTCTCTAAACCCAAATTCAATAATCCTGGAAAGCTGGTCTAATTCTTGCCCTTGTGTCACTGATTGGCCTATTCCTACACCAATTAAATGTAGCCAGAAAAATGGGAAACTGTGACTGGCGCAGCAGGGGTCAGGTACCTTTCTCAGCTGGAGGAATTTTCTTTCTTCCAGGGAGACACAGCCTAGAAGAAGTTTCATTCAAATTACATATTTGAAAGTATAACTTCCCAGTCGACCAGTGCCGCTGCTCTAAGCAGACAATACAGTAGATGCCCACTACACAGTGCCTATGGAAAGAGAGTAAAGTGGAGATTCCAGGAGACTGTTGGATATATCTTCAAAGATACATCATCTGATTATTTTGCATATTGCTGTTGGGGGCAGGGTGGGCTGGAGAACACAGGGTTTTTGGGTGAAGACACACAATGGATATCTTTTAAAATTGTTCCTCTCCATACCCTGCATAGATGTTTAAAATAATTATTTTGAATATATTCAGTATGAAGTATTAAAAAAGATATGTCATCTGGGTTGATGATTAAAAATTGAGGTTTCATCAGCATATTTGGATCTTGAACTACAGTAATTTATGAGGTTACCCAGAGAGAACACATAGAAGATGAGAATACATAGAAGAGAACACACAAATAAGATGATTAGTGATGGGCCCTGGAGAAAGCCATTTAAAGACCTGGAAAAGGAAAAGAACTTAAATTAAGGAGACTAGGGAGGAACACAGGGACATGGGTATAATGTGGTATAATCTGGCTAAAACGCTGGAATGGGAGCACATAAACTGAGTATGGTAATGATGTCTTTCTCTATTCAAATGTACTCATAACTTTATTGTTTTTATTACCTAACTTGATAAATTTTTTAGATATTTTTGAATTCAGAGAACAAATCATTTAATTATTTAATTTTCCCAATTTAGGATGACTTGTTTCATGTACATTTAAAATTATATCACATTTCTGATCATTGTAATTTTTTCTGGGAATTTGAGAGGTCATATAACTCTCCTTCCTCAATCAGGGCTAGACCAAGCTAAGCTAATATTTAGCCTGATGATTTGGCAACTTTCAAATCTATACTCTTTGAAGATTTCTTCAATGCTTAGTTAAAGGACATCAGAAAAAAAAAATCTTTTCCATTAATAAAGATCATATCTTTTGTATATAAAATGAGGTTTATCACAGGCACTTAATGAATCACAAACTTTTAACTTGTTTGGACTTATCTTTTATTTCTATTTTTCCCTTACATAATTAAGCAAAGCTAAATTTAATTTTCATGAGTATGGTTTTACAGATTGTTTACAATAAATTTTTTCTGTCTTGAGTGTTCTCAAAATCTCTAGCATTTATTCTTCTCTTTAGTGGATATAACAATTTAAATTTACAAATAGCTTTCACACTCTTTCACTAGCTCCTCAGAGCAGCACTGTGAAGTAGCTCCTCTTGTGTGAGTCTAAATCCTATTTTTCCACATAGTAAGGTGAGCCTGAATAATTTAGATGATCGGTTTTTTAATGTTTTCTTTTTTTAATTTTCATTTTGAAGCAGCTTTAAACTTACAGAAAAGTTGTAAGAAGAGTAGAAAGGACTCTCAGCTGGAGACCTCATTCACGTTCTGCCAATTATGCCCCAGGGGTCATGTCCCTGTCGTTTCCTTCAACCTGGAACAGATCCTCTGTCTTTCCTGGACTTTTAACTCTAAGTGACCGCTCCAAACAGGTAAGAGAGGAGCCAAGATATATAGCTTTTGCAGCAAAGACCAGGTGGTTGGAGCATCAAAATATTATTGTTAATTAAGGAAAACCAGACATCTCAAGTTAAGGAAATTAGTGCTTTTCTGTGTATGGGAAGATGCAAGAGTCTGGGCTCAATGAAATCATTCCTTTGATATGCACCTCAGCTACCTGGGGCCAGTATCCTGTGCTTTCTCATCCTGAGTCTCCTCGGGGTGTATTGTCATGGCTGCAGTGGCTGACTGTTAGATGGCAGGCATCCTGTTTCTCTCCTGAGTTCCCTCAGGACTCACTGTTGGGGTGGCTGTAATGTGGTGGGTTTATGGCTGCAGCATCCTTTGTTTACTGATATGGCAGACAATATGTTCTATTCACACTTTCATGACCTTGACAATTTTGAAATTATAGGCAGTTATTTCATAGAATGTTCTTCAATTTGGGTTTGTGTTTTTGGCCAGACTATCACAGAAACTATTGGGTGACATATAGTGTCTGTTTAATCCCATTACAGGTAATGGTAATTTTTTTCCTGAGTAATACACATTTTGTGAGATGATACTTTGTAACCATGTAAAAATCCCCTTCTTCCCTCCATTTCACCCACTAGTTTTAGCAACCCTTGATGTTTCTTGCCTGAATCAATTATCACTAAGATGGTTTCCAAATGGCTATTTTCCTAAAGTCATTGTTCTTTCCACAATTATTTGTTAGTTGGCTTTCTACTGGAAGGAAGAGCTTTCTCTTCTCTTCATTATTAGTTTGTTTATTTCAGTATAGACTCATAGGTTCCTATTTTATTTAATGGACTGCAACCCATTACTATCAATATGTAGTTTGATGCTAAGCAGCATCCCAGATTAGGCCAGAGGGACCCAACAAGCTAGCTATGTTCTTTTGACAGGTCTCCATCATTATTTGAGAACTTCCTTGCTACCTGGCACCACACGATGTTCCGGGTTCATCTTTTCATTTTCCTCCCCCAGCTCTAGAATTTGCCATTTCCGAGAAGCCCTGGTGCTTTTTAGTCGAGGTAGCATTTGGAAAACAAAATCTGGCTGAAAAGTGTGCATGTTGTAGCTGGTGTATCCCTGTTCCCAGGCCCTCTCAGTGGACACTGATGGGAAATACATATATGTATACACATACACACATGCTTGCACATTTGGCTCCATATTTATTTCTGTGTCTTATGAGTTTACACCTATACCCTCATTCCCATTTGCTCAGACTTCATTCATTGTAGCTTCCCTCCTGTCTGTAGCTGTACTTCTCTTTTCTGATGGTGAGAAACTTGGCTCCTGTTATCTTAGTCCTCGAGGTGTAGTCAATCTCTTGATCCTGCCCCACATACACACACCGTGACCCCTGCTCAAGCTTGCCTTCCCCAAGTTACCATCCCCATTTGGCCTCATTTAATGGCTTTTTGATAAGAAAGGGAGGGAGGGAGAGAGGGAGGGAGGGAGGAAGGAAGGAAGGAAGGAAGGAAGGAAGGAAGGAAGGAAGGAAGGAAGGAAGGAAGGAGAAAGAGAGAGGGAAACAGGGAAGAGGAGGACGGAAGAAGAAAGAAAAGAAGGAAGATAATAGGTTATTTTTTAATGGTGGGGGGGTCTTGGGGAGAGAAGAGCAAAAGCCAGTTCAACAGCTAGAGAAAGAGGCAAGTGGATGCCATGTTCAAGGTTAAAGGGTCCTCAAGGCTCCCCTATTTCTCTGCTCCATCTACTCTCTCCGTAGGTAATCTCATCTAGTCTTGTAGCTTCACCATCACCTATACTTACCTACAGTCAATTCCTACCTCTTTCTGAGGGCATTTTCTAGTCACAGGCACATACCTGGCCCATGTGGGATAGTCTAGAGGTTTTTGAAAAGGAATGTCCCAAGAGCAACCTCAACCAATGAAGACAGTAATTACTAGATAAATAGCCCAGCTGCCCCCCCACTTCCTGGGACAGTTCTGAAGTACGCTCCACATAGGGTCCCCAGTGGGGCTGAACCCCAAATGCCCACAGTGGTAACCTTCTCATTCATGTACGCTTTATTAGCTTTCTTCCCTCCCCAGGGAAATGACACAGGAAGCCCCTCCTAGCACTTCTGGGGATCACTGCACCTAAATCGTTTCAGAGTCTGCTTTTGCAGGAGACATTAATTGCCCAAAGTCACACAGATACTTAGTGATGGGGTTAGGACTTAAATCCAGACATACTGCCTCAAACTTATGTTCAAAATCACCATGCTTTACTGCATTCCCTCACCATTTGCTCAGACATAATGAGATTCATTCTTGATTCATCCATGATACACACAGGCCATCAGCAAGCCTCAGAAGCTCTCTCTCTCTCTCTCTGTGTATCCTAGATCTGATAAGTTCTTCCCACCAGCAGCCCTGGAACATAAGCGTATATCAGAATCTCCTGGCAGGCTTGTTAAAACAGAGGTTACTGGGCCTCCATCCCCAGAGTTTCTGATTCATCCCCAGGTCTTGATGGGGACCAGGAATTTACAAATCCCCAAATGATGCTGATGCTGCTGGTCCAGGGGCCACACTTTGAGAATCCCAGTCTAACCACCATCACCTCTTGCCTGGACACCAAGCAGCCCAGCTGGTCTCCCTGCTTGCACTCACACATGTCCACAGCAGCCAGTTTTCCTTTTAGACACGTTGGATGCGCTGTGGTGCGTATGCTCAATCCCCCCACTCCCAGAGCCTCCCATCACATGGGGAGTCTGGTGCAGGAATCCAAGCCCAGCCAAGATTCACCCTGCTGCCGCTCTGACCCCTCCACCACGCTCCCCTCGTTCACTCTGCTCTGGTCTCCTACTCGCTCCTGGCTCTTCCCCAGACACGCCAGACTCTATACCACCTAAAGGCTTTGGTAGCTACTGTTCCCTCTGCCTGGAATATTCTTCCCCCTAAACACTGATGAGACCCACTTTCTCCTTACATTTAAATCTCTGCTCAAATGCCACCTTCTCACTTCTGCATTCCCTGCACCCAGAACAGTGCCTGGAACACATAGAGGACACTCAAAAAACATTTTCGAACATATATAAAAGAAAATAGAAGAGGAGGAAGTGGTGGGGCTGTGGTAGATCCTTCAAAGTGATTGAATTTATTTTACATGAAGACAAAACTCTAGAGGAAAAAAATGGAGATTTCAAAAGAAACTACTGGGCAAGCTATCAATTTCCAGAAATTGCTGATTCCTATACTGAAATAGGTCTATAATTTAGAGAATTAACTCATTAAAATGATTGGGCAAGTGGAATGTGTTCTAATGGGACTTTTGACATCCCACCCCTTATAGAGACTGCTGTAAACACATTTACTCACCAACCTCAAAAGCTCACATTAGTGATCATTGCGTTACAGGCCTGGGATTTTACAAGAATAAACAAAATGCTAACTATATTGACATGTTTGTCTCTCATGGTACGTGATCTAAGATAAACATAACTGTTAGCCCTCTGACCCCAGCCTCCTAAAACTCACCCCTCAGTGACCCCCTCCAGTCTACACTGTGTGCTTGCTCCTTGCAGAGCAGTCTTTCTGTAAATGCAAACCCAGTCATGTCATTCCTGGGAAAGAAACACTCTAGTGGTTTCCCATCACAAACCCTTAATGTCTAGATGCCTTAGCCTGGCACACAAGGCTCCATGACGTTGCCCAGCGCACTCCTCTCCGTGACCTTTAAATATACCCATCAAGCCCTCAAAAGCCCTTGCTGCTACTGTGGCTGCTCCAGACTTGCTCTGGGCATTCGGCTCACCTTCTGCCTTCTTTGTTTTGCCAACATGTTCCAGCTCTGTGCCCTGGAACTTCATTTCATTCCTGCTCTTAGATCTCAGCTTGGGGTAGGACTTGTTCTCCTGGCTTTCACCATTGCCCATGGCTCACCCAGCAAATGACTCCTTCCCTCTGCCTTGCTGATTCAGTCATCCGAACTGTGGGTGAGAGGTGTCCTCCAACAGGCAGGTCTCTGCCTACCTTTTCTGTCCCATCTCCTGGTTCTGCCCCCAGATAGACTCGTGCATAGAAATACCTTCAATTTCCTAGGAATAGATGCTTTTCAATATCTCCTCACCCCATAATTCCTCAGCTTGGAATTCTCCCCTCCCCACTTCCCTTGCCCAGTCCTCCTTCTGACCTCACCCATCTTGCTGGTGAACTCAGCTAAAGCTCCTGTCTATGGAAAGCCTACCCTGACCCCTCCTTTCCTCCATCCCACTCCCACTCTCAACAGCCCAGGAAGAAACAGGCTGGCCCTCTTCTGCCTTCATCTAGACTCTGAAATACCTCTGTTACTCCACTAATTACAATGCGGGACACTTTGAGTTTACATCTGAGTCTCTCCCTGGAGACTCTGAGACCATGGTAGGTAGGAACAGGTTTTTTATTTACCTTTTGTACCTCAGCATTAAGCCTAGTACCAGCCCATAGACTAAATGCAAGAGTTTTTGACTGAGTAAATAAATGAAGAGTGGGCAAACAAATGAATAAGTAAAATATGCCATTGAGTTCATCATACAGATTTTCTCAAATACAAACTTAAAGGGTACATGGATATAGTCTCTCAAAGTTTCACTGTTTTTTTTGTGGCGCAAATGTCATATTTTTTTAAGCATAGTTGATGTACATTATCATATAAGTATAGGTGTACAATTTAGTGATTCACAATTTGTAAATTTATAGCTATTATAAAATATTGGCTACATTCCCTGTGTTGTACAATATATCCTTGTAGCTTATTTTATACCTAATAGTTTGTACCTCTTAGTCCCCTACCCCTATCCTTCTCCTCCCCCCTTCTCTCTCCCCTCTGATAACCACTAGTTTGTTCTCTATATCTGAAATTTTCACTGTTTTTACAAAACTGTATGGTAGCATTAGAGGAAGATTTACAGATATGGTTAGGTATAAGGCCTTACCACCTTAACACTATTGTCGTCGTTTCCCCAGGTTTTCTTTTTTGCCTTTATACTTTTCTTTAGCAGACAGAAACAAATTTGCCCAATTTTGTGCTTTCCGTTTATGGTTAAAATTGTTCTTTTAATATTTTATGCACTGCTATTTCCTTTCTAATGACAAAATTATATAACATTGAATTTTTATCACTTACGTAACCACTTCCCTATTTTTAGACATTTAGGTTGTTTCCAAGTTTTTGCTCTTATAACTAAGAATAAAATAAACTCTTTTGCTTTTATTCTTTTACATTGATTTCTCACTGAAAATTCTTAGGAATATGCAATATGTCCAAAAATGTATGAACCCTTTTATGGTTCTTGGTATATAGCGCCGTTTAGAAGGATTCTACCAATTTGCAATGTAAAGGCACATTTTTTTGTCACAAAGATTCAGGCCATTTCTAATATCTTACTCCAAGTTCTCAATCTTATTATAGGAGAAAACTTTAAGCTCCTAAAGTGTAAAAACAATGTCTCATATCTCTGTACTTCCAGTGCCTAAAAAATGATTGATGCTCAGTAAATATTTATTGAATATTTGAATGAATGTAGGTATTCATATGTATATAAGATCTTCTCTTTTCTCATCCTGAGTCTCCTCGGGGTGTATTGTCATGGCTGCAGTGGCTGACTGTTAGATGGCAGGCATCCGGTTTCTCTCCTGAGTTCCCTCAGGACTCACTGTTGGGGTGGCTGTAATGTGGTGGGTTGATGGCTGCAGCATCCTTTGTTTACTGATATGGCAGACAATATGTTCTATTCACACTTTCATGACCTTGACAATTTTGAAATTATAGGCAGTTATTTCATAGAATGTTCTTCAATTTGGGTTTGTGTTTTTGGCCAGACTATCACAGAAACTATTGGGTGACATATAGTGTCTGTTTAATCCCATTACAGGTAATGGTAATTTTTTTCCTGAGTAATACACATTTTGTGAGATGATACTTTGTAACCATGTAAAAATCCCCTTCTTCCCTCCATTTCACCCACTAGTTTTAGCAACCCTTGATGTTTCTTGCCTGAATCAATTATCACTAAGATGGTTTCCAAATGGCTATTTTCCTAAAGTCATTGTTCTTTCCACAATTATTTGTTAGTTGGCTTTCTACTGGAAGGAAGAGCTTTCTCTTCTCTTCATTATTAGTTTGTTTATTTCAGTATAGACTCATAGGTTCCTATTTTATTTAATGGACTGCAACCCATTACTATCAATATGTAGTTTGATGCTAAGCAGCATCCCAGATTAGGCCAGCGGGACCCAACAAGCTAGCTATGTTCTTTTGACAGGTCTCCATCATTATTTGAGAACTTCTTTGCTACCTGGCACCACACGATGTTCCGGGTTCATCTTTTCATTTTCCTCCCCCAGCTCTAGAATTTGCCATTTCCGAGAAGCCCTGGTGCTTTTTAGTCGAGGTAGCATTTGGAAAACAAAATCTGGCTGAAAAGTGTGCATGTTGTAGCTGGTGTATCCCTGTTCCCAGGCCCTCTCAGTGGACACTGATGGGAAATACATATATGTATACACATACACACATGCTTGCACATTTGGCTCCATATTTATTTCTGTGTCTTATGAGTTTACACCTATACCCTCATTCCCATTTGCTCAGACTTCATTCATTGTAGCTTCCCTCCTGTCTGTAGCTGTACTTCTCTTTTCTGATGGTGAGAAACTTGGCTCCTGTTATCTTAGTCCTCGAGGTGTAGTCAATCTCTTGATCCTGCCCCACATACACACACCGTGACCCCTGCTCAAGCTTGCCTTCCCCAAGTTACCATCCCCATTTGGCCTCATTTAATGGCTTTTTGATAAGAAAGGGAGGGAGGGAGAGAGGGAGGGAGGGAGGAAGGAAGGAAGGAAGGAAGGAAGGAAGGAAGGAAGGAAGGAAGGAAGGAAGGAAGGGGGGAGAAAGAGAGAGGGAAACAGGGAAGAGGAGGACGGAAGAAGAAAGAAAAGAAGGAAGATAATAGGTTATTTTTTAATGGTGGGGGGGTCTTGGGGAGAGAAGAGCAAAAGCCAGTTCAACAGCTAGAGAAAGAGGCAAGTGGATGCCATGTTCAAGGTTAAAGGGTCCTCAAGGCTCCCCTATTTCTCTGCTCCATCTACTCTCTCCGTAGGTAATCTCATCTAGTCTTGTAGCTTCACCATCACCTATACTTACCTACAGTCAATTCCTACCTCTTTCTGAGGGCATTTTCTAGTCACAGGCACATACCTGGCCCATGTGGGATAGTCTAGAGGTTTTTGAAAAGGAATGTCCCAAGAGCAACCTCAACCAATGAAGACAGTAATTACTAGATAAATAGCCCAGCTGCCCCCCCACTTCCTGGGACAGTTCTGAAGTACGCTCCACATAGGGTCCCCAGTGGGGCTGAACCCCAAATGCCCACAGTGGTAACCTTCTCATTCATGTACCCTTTATTAGCTTTCTTCCCTCCCCAGGGAAATGACACAGGAAGCCCCTCCTAGCACTTCTGGGGATCACTGCACCTAAATCGTTTCAGAGTCTGCTTTTGCAGGAGACATTAATTGCCCAAAGTCACACAGATACTTAGTGATGGGGTTAGGACTTAAATCCAGACATACTGCCTCAAACTTATGTTCAAAATCACCATGCTTTACTGCATTCCCTCACCATTTGCTCAGACATAATGAGATTCATTCTTGATTCATCCATGATACACACAGGCCATCAGCAAGCCTCAGAAGCTCTCTCTCTCTCTCTCTGTGTATCCTAGATCTGATAAGTTCTTCCCACCAGCAGCCCTGGAACATAAGCGTATATCAGAATCTCCTGGCAGACTTGTTAAAACAGAGGTTACTGGGCCTCCATCCCCAGAGTTTCTGATTCATCCCCAGGTCTTGATGGGGCCCAGGAATTTACAAATCCCCAAATGATGCTGATGCTGCTGGTCCAGGGGCCACACTTTGAGAATCCCAGTCTAACCACCATCACCTCTTGCCTGGACACCAAGCAGCCCAGCTGGTCTCCCTGCTTGCACTCACACATGTCCACAGCAGCCAGTTTTCCTTTTAGACACGTTGGATGCGCTGTGGTGCGTATGCTCAATCCCCCCACTCCCAGAGCCTCCCATCACATGGGGAGTCTGGTGCAGGAATCCAAGCCCAGCCAAGATTCACCCTGCTGCCGCTCTGACCCCTCCACCACGCTCCCCTCGTTCACTCTGCTCTGGTCTCCTACTCGCTCCTGGCTCTTCCCCAGACACGCCAGACTCTATACCACCTAAAGGCTTTGGTAGCTACTGTTCCCTCTGCCTGGAATATTCTTCCCCCTAAACACTGATGAGACCCACTTTCTCCTTACATTTAAATCTCTGCTCAAATGCCACCTTCTCACTTCTGCATTCCCTGCACCCAGAACAGTGCCTGGAACACATAGAGGACACTCAAAAAACATTTTCGAACATATATAAAAGAAAATAGAAGAGGAGGAAGTGGTGGGGCTGTGGTAGATCCTTCAAAGTGATTGAATTTATTTTACATGAAGACAAAACTCTAGAGGAAAAAAATGGAGATTTCAAAAGAAACTACTGGGCAAGCTATCAATTTCCAGAAATTGCTGATTCCTATACTGAAATAGGTCTATAATTTAGAGAATTAACTCATTAAAATGATTGGGCAAGTGGAATGTGTTCTAATGGGACTTTTGACATCCCACCCCTTATAGAGACTGCTGTAAACACATTTACTCACCAACCTCAAAAGCTCACATTAGTGATCATTGCGTTACAGGCCTGGGATTTTACAAGAATAAACAAAATGCTAACTATATTGACATGTTTGTCTCTCATGGTACGTGATCTAAGATAAACATAACTGTTAGCCCTCTGACCCCAGCCTCCTAAAACTCACCCCTCAGTGACCCCCTCCAGTCTACACTGTGTGCTTGCTCCTTGCAGAGCAGTCTTTCTGTAAATGCAAACCCAGTCATGTCATTCCTGGGAAAGAAACACTCTAGTGGTTTCCCATCACAAACCCTTAATGTCTAGATGCCTTAGCCTGGCACACAAGGCTCCATGACGTTGCCCAGTGCACTCCTCTCCGTGACCTTTAAATATACCCATCAAGCCCTCAAAAGCCCTTGCTGCTACTGTGGCTGCTCCAGACTTGCTCTGGGCATTCGGCTCACCTTCTGCCTTCTTTGTTTTGCCAACATGTTCCAGCTCTGTGCCCTGGAACTTCATTTCATTCCTGCTCTTGGATCTCAGCTTGGGGTAGGACTTGTTCTCCTGGCTTTCACCATTGCCCATGGCTCACCCAGCAAATGACTCCTTCCCTCTGCCTTGCTGATTCAGTCATCCGAACTGTGGGTGAGATGTGTCCTCCAACAGGCAGGTCTCTGCCTACCTTTTCTGTCCCATCTCCTGGTTCTGCCCCCAGATAGACTCGTGCATAGAAATACCTTCAATTTCCTAGGAATAGATGCTTTTCAATATCTCCTCACCCCATAATTCCTCAGCTTGGAATTCTCCCCTCCCCACTTCCCTTGCCCAGTCCTCCTTCTAACCTCACCCATCTTGCTGGTGAACTCAGCTAAAGCTCCTGTCTATGGAAAGCCTACCCTGACCCCTCCTTTCCTCCATCCCACTCCCACTCTCAACAGCCCAGGAAGAAACAGGCTGGCCCTCTTCTGCCTTCATCTAGACTCCGAAATACCTCTGTTACTCCACTAATTACAATGTGGGACACTTTGAGTTTACATCTGAGTCTCTCCCTGGAGACTCTGAGACCATGGTAGGTAGGAACAGGTTTTTTATTTACCTTTTGTACCTCAGCACTAAGCCTAGTACCAGCCCATAGACTAAATGCAAGAGTTTTTGACTGAGTAAATAAATGAAGAGTGGGCAAACAAATGAATAAGTAAAATATGCCATTGAGTTCATCATACAGATTTTCTCAAATACAAACTTAAAGGGTACATGGATATAGTCTCTCAAAGTTTCACTGTTTTTTTTGTGGCGCAAATGTCATATTTTTTTAAGCATAGTTGATGTACATTATCATATAAGTATAGGTGTACAATTTAGTGATTCACAATTTGTAAATTTATAGCTATTATAAAATATTGGCTACATTCCCTGTGTTGTACAATATATCCTTGTAGCTTATTTTATACCTAATAGTTTGTACCTCTTAGTCCCCTACCCCTATCCTTCTCCTCCCCCCTTCTCTCTCCCCTCTGATAACCACTAGTTTGTTCTCTATATCTGAAATTTTCACTGTTTTTACAAAACTGTATGGTAGCATTAGAGGAAGATTTACAGATATGGTTAGGTATAAGGCCTTACCACCTTAACACTATTGTCGTCGTTTCCCCAGGTTTTCTTTTTTGCCTTTATACTTTTCTTTAGCAGACAGAAACAAATTTGCCCAATTTTGTGCTTTCCGTTTATGGTTAAAATTGTTCTTTTAATATTTTATGCACTGCTATTTCCTTTCTAATGACTAAATTATATAACATTGAATTGTTATCACTTACGTAACCACTTCCCTATTTTTAGACATTTAGGTTGTTTCCAAGTTTTTGCTCTTATAACTAAGAATAAAATAAACTCTTTTGCTTTTATTCTTTTACATTGATTTCTCACTGAAAATTCTTAGGAATATGCAATATGTCCAAAAATGTATGAACCCTTTTATGGTTCTTGGTATATAGCGCCGTTTAGAAGGATTCTACCAATTTGCAATGTAAAGGCACATTTTTTTGTCACAAAGATTCAGGCCATTTCTAATATCTTACTCCAAGTTCTCAATCTTATTATAGGAGAAAACTTTAAGCTCCTAAAGTGTAAAAACAATGTCTCATATCTCTGTACTTCCAGTGCCTAAAAAATGATTGATGCTCAATAAATATTTATTGAATATTTGAATGAATGTAGGTATTCATATGTATATAAGATCTTCTCTTTTTCTTTCTCTCCTCTCCTCTCCTTTCTTTTCCTGTTCTTGGTGAAGATAAACAAGTTGGCTTCTGCTTCTGGAAGGGGCTGACAGGCCCTCTTTGAGCTTCTCATTCTCACAAGTGATGCCAGATCATTTGATCATTTTCTGTATGGTGTTCTGAGGGTAGTCTTTGGTTTCAAATACACTTTTTCTTTCTTCTACTTTTATTCCACCTGATTCTAAAATATTTGTTTACCTAGAAATTCAGAATATCAGTTAATATTATTCTCTATTCTTTTTTTTTCAATGTAATTGTCTGATTTAATGTAAAAGTCGGGGTAATAAGAAAGGTATTAGAAGGCACAAAAATTAGAAACAAAAGTTAGATCTCTGGTGTCAGATACCCTAATAATTCACACAGATTATTCTAACTAATCTACAAAAATGTTAAATCTAATAACTGCATTTAGCAAATTTGGAGAATATAGTCAACATTTAAAAATCAAGGAAGACCTATAAAAGTAAATTTAAAAGTACCAGAAAGTAAAGCAAAAGTGTTTAGGGATAAGTTCAAGAAAACTTATAAAATAACTCTGCACTAAAACTTACAGAACATTGCTAAGATAAATGCCAGAGGACGAAAATAAGTACACGTTCATCAAATAAAAAACCTATTATTTAGATAACCATTCTTCCATAATAGATTTTTTTACTAACATCTTTATTGGAGTATAATTGATTTACAGTGGTGTGTTAGTTTCTGCTGTATAACAAAGTGAATCAGCTATACGTATACATATATCCCCATATCCCCTCCCTCTTGCATCTCCTTCCCAACCTCCCTATCCCACCCCTCTAGGTGGTCACAAAGCACCGAGCTGATCTCCCTGTGCTGTGCGGCTGCTTTTTTACATTTGGTAGTGTATATATGACCATGCCACTCTCTCACTTCGTCCCAGCTTACCCTTCCCCCCCCCATGTCTCAAGTCCATTCTCTACGTCTGTGTACATCTGTCCTGCCCCTAGGTTCTGCAGAGCTTTTTTCTTTTTTTTTTTTAGATTCCATATATATGTGTTAGCATATGGTAATTGTTTTTTTTATCTCTGGGCTTTCTATCCTGTTCCATTGATCTATATTTCTGTTTTTTGTGCCAGTACATTACTGTCTTAATTACTATAGCTTTGTATTATAGTCTGAAGAAAGACCTTCTAAACTAAAAAAATATATATCATTACAAAATGGAGTATGATATGATTTATGGGTTAAAGAAAACATTTTTACAAGTCAGGCATTCAAAGTGGAGTATATTTACTGGGGATGTCTGAAAGAAAGACCGTGATATGGCTGGCTGTGGGCTGGAAGGCCAGCTGGTGACTGATTGCTAGGAGCCTGCCTCACTGGAAGGCATTCATCCAGCCTGGGGCTGAATTCCTTGCAACTCAAGAAATGTAATCATTTATGAAAGCTAAACTCACTAGAGATTGAGATGTGGAAACCAGAGAAAGAGCTGAATCATTTGCAATGATAAATAGCATCAGTCAGGAGCTTGGGCAGGTTGGCTGGCCCCACCTCAGTGTCGGCAAGACTCGTGGGAGTGCTAGGGAGCTGCCTGGCCACCGGGGTCAGCCAAGTGGTCCACCTTCAGCCAACTCTAAGCCCATTGTTCCCTAGGACACTGCGTGGCACATGCATCAATGTATGTATTCCTGTAACTGTCAAGAACACAGATTTTTGAGCTCTGACAGATTTGGGTTAAAATCATGGAGCCACCACTTAATATCTACACGCAGTTCAACTAATTATTCACCTTCCCTAAGCCCAAGTTTCTTCATTTGTAAAATGAGGTGTTCTATAGTTTTGTGGAAAATGTACATAAGGTGCTTGGCTCAATGTCTGGCATATAATAGGGTTTAATAAAAGTTTCAATACCTTAGGGTAATGCTAGACACCTTTGTTTGATTCATTACATGGATTAAGGAAAAATTTCTCTCCCTGAGGGCAATCTTATTTTTCTTATTCCTAACTTTAATCATTCAATCAATCACTCATTCATACATTCATTTATTCAACAGCTGTTTATTGAAAACCTATTTTGTGCCAGACACTGTTTTATGCACTAGGGATATTGCTGCAGACAAAAGATAGAGTCCTTATCCTTATGGAGCTTACATTCTAGAAGTGAAAGACAGACAAAAAACACTTGAACAATATATAGCATGTCAATGTATACATTTAATGATGTAATGCTTTATTTTTTCCCCACAACTGTTATTTTAATCAATGGTCAATTCAATAACCAATGGCATATGAGAAGTAAGAAAATGTCATATATTCATTTTTTATTAATCCTTCACAATATTTCTGTGGAATTTTTGAAAATCATGGCAAAAAGCAATTCTGTAGTCTCCTATTTATGAACTGGACTGAACACTAAACATCCATTTAATCCTCTCAACATCCCTTGACATAGGTATTATCCCCACCTCACCCCCCCGCCATTTGACAATGCAGGAATAGTTTAGGAGGTTTCTCTATTCTGAGTTTTTTGAGGAACCTCCATACTGTTCTCCATAGTGGCTCTTTCAATTTACATTCCCAACAGTGCAAGAGGGTTCCCTTTTCTCCACACCCTCTCCAACATTTATTGTTTGTAGATTTTTTGATGATGGCCATTCTGACCTGTGTGAGGTGATACCTCATTGTAGTTTTGATTTGCATTTCTCTAATGATTAATGATGTTGAGCATTCTTTCTTGTGTTTGTTGGCAATCTGTATATCTTCTTTGGAGAAATGTCTGTTTAGGTCTTCTGCCCATTTTTGGACTGGGTT
>NC_041229.1:30806380-30894878 GCF_002837175.3 Physeter macrocephalus
CATCATATATATATATATATATATATATATATATATATATATATATATATATATATATATATATATATATATAATTGGTGGTCTCTATGGAAGCTGTCCTGCCTCTTAGTGTGGAGGCCTGGTTCTTGCCTCTGGACATCAGGGTGAGGGCACATGACCCAGGCCCAACCGATAGAATTTCTCATTAAAGACTCTGAATGCTGAGGGAGTGAGAAAAAGACATAGAAACAAGAGCAACAGTAGCCTTGACTGTCCATCTGGAACATTGTCCAGTAGTAAGAGGCAAGGGTCCCAACAACTGATCACTCCTTGGCTCTGGTTTCTTCTGCCCTTAGTCCTGCTGGTTCTTCCAGCCTGATGCTCCAGGCTTCCTGGCAGTTCTCTAAGCTACCTGATATCCTTTAAAAAAACATGTTTTCTCTTAAACTATCCAAAATTGGTTTTCATAGCTTGAAACATAATAACACTGACTAGTAATATATCTAGAAAGTGACCAAGTCAATATTTAATTCTAGGTCTGTCTAAATACAGAGCCCTTTAATAAGTCAACTGGGCAATCAGTAATTTATTCAACAATTATTCATCAATCCATAACATGCACAGCAGGCACCATCTCAGCAACTTCAATGTTGAGGATTTACTAAAACCCCTATGGAATCAAATTCAGCTAGGGTCTAGAAAAAAGCAGTTCTTTGCAGTAAACTTGATTCTGTAATTTAAAATGCTTATCCTCTTACATTAGTGGTACATGGAAACTTTAGTTCTGTGTAAAGTTCTACAAAGTCTGCAGGACCCCAAAACATCAACACTGCCCAGAGGCTACCAACCTCCTGTTTCATGTATATTATTTTTATAATCTGATTTTTCTACAGATACTATGCTTTCCACATTTCTCTATGATACGGGCTCTCATTCCATTCCCTTTTAGTCATTGAACTGCTTTGATATGATCTTTTTAGGTTAGAATGATTTGGATTTAGTTTAGATTTGACACAAGAATGATAGAAAGAAAGGAAAATTTTGCTCCCCTGTGAAGAGAGAAAGTCAGGACAAAAAAAAAAAAAAAAAACATCTAGTGAGAAATTACCAGCTTGAGTTTGTCACTTTGGAAGGGTCAAGGGTGTTGCCTAGCACTGGCCTTGAGGTAATACCTCCTCATATTAATGTGTAAATGACTTATAAGAACATAAATTGCTACTCCTCTTCAGTTTTTGCGCTTAACAATCGAAGTGTCATACTTGGGAATATTGGGATTGATTGCATTCACGCAAATGAAGAGTGGATACTGGAATCTTCTAGAAATACCTAGATCATACCTTATAAGCAGTTATTTACTTCAGTCTACTTCCAAAAATGGGACTTAGCAAATTCTTTGGAGTTCTGGAGGTGAGAGTATTTTCTCTCTATAGGTCCCAGAATTTCTTGCTATCGTTCCTTCACTGCCTGCCTGCATTGGGGCCATCCTGATGAATTGCAACAGTGGTTTGGGGAGAAATAGGGGGAATGAGATGATCAAATAGAGGGAAATTTCAAGGACTCATTCTTTGTTCTTCAATTGTGGTAGCTGCTGTGAAAGTGTAGTAGTAGCACTGCAGAGGACAGGAGAACATATAAATGCAAATTTTAAAAGATTGTTGTCATAGTATTTTCCTTTACTTAGACCAAAAAGAGACAATGAGTATATGTTTGTACATTCATTCATTTATAAAACAAACTTACGTGACTTTTATATCATTCATTCTTCAAGGAACTTATAATTCAGTTAGTTGAATTAGTCTACTAGATCTGTGGTTTTCTTTCTTGCTTCTTCTGAGGATCATGTTTTGTGTGCCTCACAGCATATAACAGAGATGATGTTCACATGTGTGACAAACTCTCGTTGAGTACCTGGGGTTATTCACTAGACACCATACATGGCCATAACCCCACTGTTTTCTCTTCATGCAGGAAAATGTGTCAGCATGCAAACAGAGCAAGAGAGAGAGAAATCACTATAGTAATAACTTTGAATCTAGCCTAAGTGCAAAAGTAAGACATTTACATATTTTTATCATTTAACAAATAATAGTATTAAATTATTTGCAATAGACTTCACAAATGACTTTAAATACCAGGTATGTCACCACTAAGACACACTGCTATAGATGGCAAGGGCAATACTGAATAGTTTCTGTGACCAGGATGTTCTTGGCACTTTGTATATATTTTCATTTCATCCCATACTTCATAATCCTGTTTGCTCATCTACTCCAGTGGTTTTCCAACTTTAGCATGCATCAGAATGACCTGGAAGGCTTGTTAAAATGCATCTGCTGGCCCCATTCCCACAGTTTCTGATTCAGTTAGTCTGGGTGGGGCCTGAGAATTTGTATTTCCAACAAGTTCCCTGGTAATAGTAATGTTGCTAGTCCAGGAACTACACTTTGAGAATCATTAATTGAGTCATCCACTCATCCATTCAAAAAACATTAATTAAAAGCCTACCTGGTGGGACTTCCCTAGTGGTGCAATAGTTAAGAATCCGCCTGCCAATGCAGGGGACATGGGTTCGAGCCCCGGTCCGAGAAGATCCCACATGCCACGGAGGATCCCACATGCCCCGGAGCACCTAAGCCTGTGCGCCACAACTACTGAAGCCCGCACACCTAGAGCCCGTGCTCTGCAACGAGAAGCCACTGCAATGAGAAGCCTGCGGACCACGACGAAGAGTAGCCCCCGCTCGCCGCAACTAGAGAAAGCCCACGCATAGCAATGAAGACCCAATGCAGCCATAAATAAATAAATTAATTAAATAAATTTCAAAAATTAAAAAAAACTTAAAACGCCAGAGTGAAATAATTTAAGAACAATTAATTCATTAAAAAAAAAAAGCCTACCTGGTGCCTGGTAATAAAGTAAAAAGATAAATTGAACATTATTCTGTAAGAGCTGACATCTACTGAGCACTCTGCTGAGGGCTTTGTTATGACCCGACTTACTCCTTTATGACAATTCTTCAAAGTGGGTACCTTTTTCCCTATTTTTCAGGCAAAATTACCACAGCTAAAAGAGATTAAGTAACCTCAAAGTCATATGGACAAGTGTCAGAACTACGACTTGAACCCAGGTCTACTGGATGCAAGTGACACCCACAGACACCACGTCACATGCTATGCTACCTCTGTAACATGAGGGGCTTACACACAGTATTACTTTCAGTCTTCTGCAGATTAAAAAAAAAATGATGTTCAGAGAGGTTACATAACTTGCCCAAAGTCACCCAGCTAGGAAGTATCTTAAACAAAATTTAATCTCAGTTTGTCCGATGCCAAAGTACTTTTTCCACCATACAACATCATTTCTCCATGCTATCTCTAAATCAGGATCCATCCAAATCAGAGCCAGGAACAAGACTATGACTCCAGTTAACCAGAGTGCACAGAGAATGAGGAATTGACGGTTTTGGTTAATGAAGAACATCCCTTATGTTAACTTATTCAAAAGCTTTCTAACAATTACCAGTGCACCTTCCACCCTAAGTCAGCATGGTATAATGTAATGCTTCCTTGATGATTCAGGATCTTACGTGTCCCAGAACCATCATTATAAACAGCATTTGTTTCTGAGAATTGTCCAAGTGGATACAGAAGAAGGTGAATGGGGTAGATGTGTGGGGAGTCCAGAGGTAGAGGACAAGTTAAAGTATATTCTACTCATTTACGTTCTCTGCCAGCAGAGTGGAAAAGCCCCAAACCGAGACTCATCAAATGTTTCAGTTGAGGTGGGTTCAAATTAATCACGTTTACTCCAATTCATGTAAGTAGTTGACAAACTGCATTAAAAGTGACTGTTTTTCTCCTTTTGCCACTTGGTAAGTTGCAAAGAGTGAAGGTTCCCTGACTCCTGTGTACCACTGTGTTACCTCGTCATCAGGGGAGAAAGGAGCTGTATAATTACCTTTTGAGACATGAATCATCCTTGCTCTGAGGGCCCAGACCTGTTTGACTCTATAAAAGCAGCTCAAGGTCGAAGTGCAAACGTGCACTGTCTGCCATCCCCCGGGGCTGCTATAATTACCAAGCCACCAGGAGGAGATGAAGGTGATCCCTGCATCTGGCCTTGCTGTCCTCCTCATCACGGCTCTGAAGTTTTCCACTGCAGCCCCCTCCCTATTTGCAGCCACCCCCAGGACCTCAAGGAACAGCTACCACCTCGCACAGGTTTGTGAATCTTTGCACAATTCCCTCTTCCCCCTCCTGCCCCAGAAAACCTAAAGGGGATAATGAGAAAATAAGGAAAATCTGTTTTGGCTTTGAAATCATCTTCTAAGTCCACTGAAGTCTAATGGATATGATCCCCTGTACAGCTAAGGCTGGTGTCTGGTACACACTGAGTGCCTGTGTTGCATGATTGCATAAATAAATGAATGAATATCTATCCAGGTATCTTGCTGCACACAGAATTTGAGGCGGCTTGCAAAATACATGCATTACAAAAAAAGACAAAAGAAGTACTTGAGGAGCAACGTAGGAGGAAAAATAAGGGCAGAAAAATAAAAATCGAAGTGTAAGATTTGCACAGTAGAGGTGGGTCGGAAACTTAGTGCTAAGATTCCTAACAGTCACAACAGAAAGATTTCCTGTATTCACTTTTTAGAAAAATGGCTCTTGTACTCAGGGCAAACGTGATCAAAATTTGAAGTGAACCAAGTTTTTGCTGGGTGGCTACCCGCTTCTCATGTGAGGGTCTCTCCTCTCTAAAGCATATTCCCCAAGTACCTTATTTACTTACAATTTCTGTACCTTCCCCTCCTTTAAAATCTCTCCTGACTGTTGGAGAGGATCTGATAAAATAATTCATATCAGAATTTCTTCAAAGACTAAGTGTGACTCAAAGTGATTCAATGTATATTTGCTTCCAAGCGTTTTCTTTTTTTGTTTTTAACATTTAAAGGGAAGTGGTGAACTTTAACCTTAAGAAACAAGCCTTCAATGAAGGAATTTCCAACATTCATGAAAGGTGTGTAAGTGAGATGTTTTTGCACCAGGGCCTCTGTTTCAAGTGTCTGTCAAAATGATAGCACATCTGTGGTTGCCAGCCCTGCCTCAGGGTTGCTTTCCTACCTGCCAGGCTACACCTGTGTACAGCATTGCAGAGCTGATTGTCACCTGTACACACTGGCGTGTCCCTACTGATTGTTTACACCACTCTTCCATTCTAATTGGTCCGTCCCCTTGCCACACCAGTCGTTAAACATTTTGAATATCAGCCCTGCATATAAACAGCACAGTGGATGCCGAGCACAGACCTGTTGAATTGAACTTCCTTTGACTTGAGCCCACTTTCAGACGAACTAAATTCCAAATAACATATCTCACAATACTGGGGTTCTATTTCAAATTGTATTTTGGTGGTGCCACCAAGCTTTGAATCCCTTCTCCCCAAATGTAATCTTCCATCACCCAGCCTCATGCCACCCTGATTCAGAAACTAGAGGCTTTGGGACCTCCAGAAGGAGGGTCATGCTGAGGCCAGAACTGATCTGGTGGCTGAAGACCGTGGTTTTGTGCAGGTTCAGACAAACTATGTTCATTGGGCCAAAGCCAGCCATGCCTGTTCATTTACAAATCATCAATTACTGCTTTTGTACCACAATGGCAAAAACCACATGATGAAACCAAAAATATTAATTACCAGACCTTTGCAGAAAACAATTAGCTGACCCCATAGTGGTCTATGCAGGAATAAGGCCAGCAAGCCTTGGAAAAAGCTAACCTTTCTAGGAGTATTTAGAAATAATTAGGTGTTCTTGGACTGTTGGGGATCTCTAGTGACCCCTTACTCCTTCCTCTCCAAAGCAAGTCAGCCCTCCTCAGTCTCCCTTATGGCATACTTTCTGAAAGACCTTCGACCAAGGATCAAGGAAACTTGTCAACACCTGGCAAACAGACCTTCTCCTGCCTGCAATGGCCCCAGTCATCAGCTCTGGGCAGGAACAGGTATCACTCTGCAGCAAGCTGGAATGACCTGGGCAAACCTCTCAAGTGGATCCCAGTGCCTAGAAAGAATTACTGTCCCATCTTATAGTTTATAGAAATATTTAACAACTTATGCAGCCTTACAATACAACAAATGAAATGACATGAAAATAGACTTATTTCATAAAAATAGCTTAAGTTCATTCATTCAGCAATTATTTATTGAAAGTTTACTGTATGCTATGTGCCAGGACCTGTTCTAAGCACTGGACAAACATCAGTGAACAAAACAAGTCAAGTCCCTGTTCTTACGGCACTGGCATGGGGATGATGGAGGAGTGGGAAGATGCTGGGAGGAGACAAACAAGTCAATCAATAAGTCCCCGAGTGATATTAAAAAATAAATTAGGATGATAGCAAGCTACTGGGACCCTGGGGGGCATTTTCACTTGAGTAGTCCAGGAAGGATTCTCTGAGGAAGTGATATTTGAGATAAAGAGCTATGTGAACCTGAACTTCACAGTCGTGTGAAGATCTGGAGACAGAGCAGTCCAGGCAGAGGAAAGAGCGAGTGCAGCAGCCAGGGGCTGAAGGAGCTTGGATTGGAGCAACGGGCTAGCGTGGCAAGAAGATACTGGCTGAGTCCCAGAGTCAGGCCAGGCCAGCACACACCTGGGGCCTGGGGGTCCAGGTAAGGTTAAGCCCCTTCTACACTACTCTCTTCTTTCTAGATTGCTCACTAAGAGATAACAAATGGTTTACTGTGCCTGGAAACTCCAGGCAGGAAACGTTTCCAAATACTATTCGCTTCCTCCTAAACCCATGAACACAATAATTTATGCTTGAAAAGATAAACAGGTTTTTAGTTGATTTAACGCCCACTTGTATCTTTTAAATCCTGATTGGCTAATTATCATAAAAGCTTGGAAAATGATGAAATACTTAGTCTCATAATCCAGAGTTTTATTCTACTTTTTGTGTTTTAAAAAAATAATAATATCAATACAACATTTAATAGAGGCTGTTAAATTGTCCTTAAAATAATATAAGCTTTTATAATCACGTTATTATGAGCTTATAATTAAAGAAAATAAACAAAAAACCTTCCAAATACAAACTGTTAAATTCAGGTACTTTTACTACCATTTTACTTTCTGTGCATAAAGATTTTTTTTAATTGTCATTATACTCAAAATTTGGTTCCTACCTTTCTTATTATTATAACATAATAAAATTTTGATTTTATATTATGTTGATAAAGATCATGTTAAAAAGTTACAAATATTTCAGAATATAAGTGAGTTATAATTTGTTTAGCCATTTCCTTTGTTGGATACATGGAATATTTCCATATGAATAATGTTTCTATGAACATCTTTGTACATCAGCCTAATCTAAAGGATTATTTTTTTCAGGATAGATTTCCAGAAGTGTAATTAATGAGTAAAAAGGTATATACATTTTAAAGTCTTCTGATACATTTCAAAGTATTTTCACACTAAGGATCTCATTGGATCCTCATACTGGTGTGGGTAGGATAGACACCAACCCCATCTTATAGATGAGAAACCTGATACCAAAAGGAATTACCCAAGCTTTTTAGAACCTAGGATTTGTCACACAACAAAAAGTTCCCACAGTTCCATTCCTGTGACTTAGCCAAAACAGAAAGAAATATTGAAGAACCGTATCTTGAACTTCACCTTGTCCTGAAGCACACTTAAATCTGAGCTTTAAGCTCTTCACTCTCAGGAAGGACACTAGGAAAGTGCACTGAAAGAAGAGTTGGGAGGGGGACCTGGGCCACTAGCTTCTGGGACTGCCCTCGAGGCCTCTGCTATTCTTATCTGTCAAACATTGTTAGAGACACGGAGAGGGGACCACCATATTGCCAACCCTAGACTCCTGTGGTTTCAACAATGGGGGAGTACGGAGGGTGGGGAGGCACGTAGGACAATTCTGGTGAGTCCTGAAATCTTTGACCCAGGCCCATAATTAGGTGTTGAGCCAACAGCACACAAGTGTTAGAATAGAACACAAACACAGTTCTAAGTGGGCATCTTTGTGCCTAACTGAACACTTTGACTCTGAAAAGTATGCTAAAACCTCATCAATAACTTTGGCAAGAAAGTGTACAGAATAATTTGGGCTCTCTGTACCTCAGAGAGTTTGATAATTCTTCAAAGAAGCATATTTTCTATATTTTACCTAAAGAAAAATAGCTCAAATGGTAACTGAACATCTACTCTGCACCTAGAACTGGGTCAGGCCAGGGCCATATTTGTGAAGGCATCACGAGCCCCAGCCTGAGACCCCACAGGTGAGAGTGATGAGATGCTGGTGGACTGTGGTACAAGGTGGCAGGTGTTCACTAGTCTAAGAACCACATTCCGTGGGAGCACCCAGTAGGGAGCAACTCACCTGTGTCACTGCAGTAACCAATCCTTGTGGTCTCTTTAAGTAGAAATAGTTTTTGATTTTATCTTTACTTCATTAAAGATAATTTTAATCCTATTTACTATGACTTGCCTTAAACCTTTTGAGCTGCAGGTCTAGCATCTTAAGCATATTTTGAAGAAAAAATATTTTACTATAAAAATTATATATGTTCACAGCAAAAAATATATAAAACATATATAACTAAAAATGAATTATTCTCAATTCCATCGCTAAAATATAACCACTGTTAATCCCTTAGTCTATATTTTTCAAAACCCTTTCTATGACTCAGTGCTGGGACTAACGTGAAGGAGTGACACAAGCTTGGACCCTGTCTTTATTTAAAATTTTGATATTTTGTCCATCATGGATTTTATGCATTAATTTTTATTTTTTCCAAAAATATTGCATTAAACAATATTTTTCTTGATCATTGAGTATTTGGCAACCCCCCACCCACTCCCTCATCCTAGTCCTAGTTTATGACTATATATCTATGTGTATTAATATGCACAGACTTCTGTTTACAAAGGTGGCTTGTACTATAATAATAGTTGTAAACCTCTTTTCACTTAATATATCAGAAGCATCTTCTTACATGACCATATTTCATAAAACCAAAATTAGAATTTAGAGTGTAACACATAACCTAACAAGGGAATAAAATATTTGAAATCAAAACGGCCTCAGAAAATATGGAGCACCTGGCCTTCCGCACAGAGCTCACCTCTGAAGAGCCTAATTCAGACTTACCATGAGCATAGTGTTATCACAGCATCAGCTTGAGCAAACAGAATGGCTCAGAGAATTAACGTCATCCTGCCAAAAAGATCAGGAACATAAAATGTTGATTTAAGATGGCCTAACCAGACATGGAAATGAAAGCAAATAATTACACCTTTGTCTCAGGGCACCTGCCCTGGGTTTCAGGGCTCCATCGCCCTTTTCCTCCTCTTGGGTTCTCATCTCAGTAAGATTTTTACAAAGAACGACCACCAGGGAAGTGAGCTCCTCTCATAAGCAGGGCAAGGAGTAAGGATTGGTTGACCCCACAGTAAGGAAACAGAGCACCATGTCCAAACAAGTGAGCGAGTCTTACTCCTTTTCTTTTTTTCCTTAACAATTACAGTTCATGTTCATAGCAGAAAACTTTGGGATATAGGAAAGGATAAAGAATAAATTGTCACCCATAATTTTAAAACCCAGAGGTAGGGCTTCCCTGGTGGCGCAGTGGTTGAGAATCCGCCTGCCGATGCGGGGAACACGGGTTCGTGCCCCTGTCTGGGAGGATCCCACATGCCGCAGAGCGGCTAGGCCCGTGAGCCATGGCCTCTGAGCCTGAGCGTCCGGAGTCTGTGCTCCGCAACGGGAGAGGCCACAACAGTGAGAGGCCCGCGTACCAAAAAAAAAAAAAAAACAAAAAAAAAACAGAGATAAACAAGATTGATATTCAGACTTATTTCCTTCCATTATTTATGTTACTTATGTTCATTATAAATTATATATGTTAATTATCAATGTCTTGATTAATGTCTTAATTTTAAGTGTTAATATAGATGTTAACATTATTATATTAATATACAGATATAATAAACATGAATATATTTACATTATATGATTTTGTTTATTTATGAAATTATGTATAAATATTTCACTTCTACCTTTCTCTGTATATTGCCATTATATTGACTTCATTACTCCATGCCATTAAATATTTTTCAAAAATATATAAATATTATTTATATACAACAAATAAGTACCTTATAATAATATATAAATATAAAATTTTATATTTAATAAAATATAGATATAAAGATTTAGCTGCTTTTTGTTTTCCTGAAATAAGCTGGGTGGGTGAAATTCCTGGGCCAACAGCAGGCTCTGACCCTGCATTTTCACGACCCTGTCTCACTCACTTCACCCAAGAAGTCATACAGAGTGTTTTGAGTGGTACATTAGGGTTTTAAGCCTTTAAGCGCAAATAAAAGCCTCATAATTTATGGCTAATTTCATTTGCTTCAAGGGACAAAGAGCCAGTCCTAGGAAACATGCCCCTTGGAAACAATTTGCACCCCATGTATTGAACACACCTGAATTAATTAAAAGTCTCAGCTGGGAAACAGATTTACCTGCTGCCTTTGTATAAGATGAGAGGCTGCAATATAAGGCCGCAGAGAGTTAAGAACATACTGATCTTGCATAATGTATAATGAAAATACGACACTAATAACTGCTTACCAGAAAAATAGGAGAGTCTTTGTTTTGCAAATTGGTAAAGACCTCAATGACAAATAAATGGTCCATGGGGAAAATGTTCACATTATTCTCCTTCCGTTATTTTTTCCTCTTCAAATAACTATTCATTGTAGAAAAAGTATAAAAGGCACGCAAATAAAAAAATCTAAAATCCCACCACCCAAAGATAATTGTTGTTAATAACTTGGCATATATCTGTCTAAGCTTCATCTACGCAAATATATCTAATTTTTTCAAAAGTGGGAATATGCTCTGCACACTATCTTTAGCATATCAAGAATACCGTCCCTGTCTTACCTGAGCGTAAGTGTTGTCCAGAGGTTGTGCTGTGAACGTCAGCCTGCCTCTCCGTTTCAGGCATACCTTGACAAATATTACACAAAGAAAGGAGGGCACCAGATTGGTGAGATGATTGCAAGAGGAGGCAATTCCATGGTTAAAAACATTAAGGAGCTGCAGGCTTTCTTCGGCCTCCGAGTCACTGGGAAGTTAGACCGGGCCACCATGGATGTGATCAAGAGGCCTCGCTGTGGAGTTCCTGATGTGGCAAACTATCGCCTCTTCCCAGGTGAACCCAAATGGAAAAAAAATACTTTGACATACAGGTAATGAGATCGAGTCTTTCCAAATTCAGAGAGAAAGAGCCTTTCTCTCCTTCTTTCTTTTCATTCAAAAATATCTTCCTTCTGATCTGTATAAAAATCATGACTCATCACAATCATAAGAGAGCATAAGAACTTTTTAGGTCTAATCTTTAGAAAATGACAGTGGAGAATTCACTAGAAAATATGATCTCAAGAGTATCATAAAGGCTGGCCATTTTAGGCATTACAATTTTACCAATTAGAGACAACATATTTTTCTCTAAAGAAAAATAAACTAGTCTAGGATTAATAACCTGATGGTACCAACCAGTTTTCTTAAAACAATCTTCTAAATCAGAAGTAAATAACCTCACCTACTAATAAATTAATTTTTTATTAATTCCAAAAATAATTTATTGACAATTTATTAAATGTCTACCATAGGCATTCAATTTTGGAGATGTAAAGGCGACTAGATCACCTTTCCTCTCCTTTGGGGGAGACACACGTACAAACGGTCGCACCTCCAGGTGAGAAGTGTGAAACTACAGGTCTAAGCAGAGAACTGTGACAGCACATGGAGGGAGCTACCAAGTCACCCAGGGACTGGCCAGTGACATCTGAGTCTGACTTGTAGGCAAAGAGGGAGCCGGTCAGCCCCTAGCCCCAGGCTCCCCCATCTCCCACCTTATCCCCCCTCCACCTCCACAGTTGAGCCTGGCCCCCACCTGGCCATCCTCTGGCTTCCTCCTGTCCCAGGTGGAACAAGGATTCTGCATGATCCAAGAGGACTCATTCACCCAGCCAGAATCTACACCCTCACTGTACTCTGGGTTCTCAGGCCAGAATTCCAGCCCCGCAGCCTGCATCCATTTGTGGGGCCAGTAAAGGCCTCCTTCCCAGGTTTGTCCACCCTCCTCCACTGGACTGTCCATGGTGCTTCCTAATTATTATACTACATTTTACTATTATCTATATTCACGAGGTCATTTACATCTCTTATCTGTATGATGGAAATGATGTGCTGCTGCTCATCTCCTCCCAACTTTATGTTCACTTGTGGCAAGTTGGTTGTTGAAATTAGCCATAGTGAGGGTACTTACAGTATGGAAATCAGCAAACCCTACAGACGAGGAGTTTTGGTCATAGAACGGGTTGTTAAACTGTAGCAGCACACCAGTGATTCCCTGTGATCAAATGGGGGCTCAAACCCAAAGAGAGATCAGATGATTCCTCTAGGCCACTTGTTAGTTGCTATGAGCCTAAGAGTCCATTAAGGTGGTGCTGAACACAATTATTAGCCTCTGCTCCAGCATAAGAATTCCACAAAAATCAAAGCATTTGGGGAAGAAACACCTTATAAGGAATTAAACACTCAAGAGACTATGAGATGATTAAGGGTAAAACGGAAATATTTTATATAAACTCACGAAGTTTTTTCTGTCATTTCTTAAAATAAATGGTATCATAGAATTTTAGTCAGTGATTATGCACAGCAAAGACAAGGGGATAGATCAAGCTAATATGGGACTTAAAGAAGTATAATATTCTTGTGAAAGTATTTTGGGCAGTCCCAAAAGCACCCTCCACACTGCCCATCCAGTTGCTCCCGAACAACTCTCCTTCTTCCCCGCCCAACCCAAAAAGGAACTAGAGACTATCTTAGTACTCTGTCTATATAGCTACTGGATCTCAGAATAACTCCTTTTAACATAGCCCAAAGGACTGCAAAAGACAAAATATAGCATAGTGCTTATGTGCATAGGCTTTGGAGTCGTAAAGAACTGGGCTCAAGTCCTGACTAGTCATAAAACGTAGAGTGTTACTATTATCTCTGAAGGTTGCTGTGAGGGTTAGAGGGCGTACCACATTTAAAAGTGCCTAGAACAAGGTCCAGCACGTAGTGTGTATTCACAGAACATTAGCTGTCATCACTGCTGCTGTGTCAGTCTCCAGACCCTGGGTCAGGACCTCTGTCCACGTGCTCTTCCTTTCTGGTGTTGTCCCTTCTCCATCCCTGTCTTCTCCAGCCCAACACACAGGCAGCTCTGTGGGGATGGATAGCTTGTCTATAATGTGAGCGAATTTCGAGATACCAACTACACAGAGCCATGATAAATCACAGATTCATATTATGCAGTGGGCGTGGCATATTCTGAAAACACTAAATGGTCCCTTCAAGGGTCCTTCTGGTTTCCCCCCGGAAGCTCTACCTCCCTCCTCTTGGCCCCAGTCCCTGGAGTTAGAGATCTCCTTGATCCTTCCCTCTCCATTACTGAGGTTTAGCTATTTCCCATCCTCACTGTGGGACATGGTCCCTTCCTTTTGGGCCCCCAGGATAACCACTGTTGGTTTCTGGCTGAGAATGCACCACCTGCATCAGAATAACCTAGAATACTTGTTAAATGCAGATTTCTGGATCATACATGTGTGTTTAACAAGTTTCCTAAGTAGTTATCACAAGTCCTAAACTTTTGAGAACTACTGAGTAGGCCCTAAAAAAACACTAGCTTTTATTCATTAGTCCATCCACTTAGCAAGTGTTTGCTAAGTGCCTACTATGTGCAAGGGCCTGGACTAGGAGCTGGAGAAAGAGGAAGTTTGCTAGGTGTCTGCTCTCAAGATTGGCTCTCACAGAATTCACTTCTAACTCTGCACCCATGATTCCATCTGAGCCCAAGGTTCTGGGTGGCAGTTCCTTTCTCCCCAGCTTCCTTTACATGCTGCCAAGCGCCCCCAGCTCCTGGCCTCCAGCATGGCATGTCCTAGAAAAACACCAACTGTCTCCACTCACTGTTTGTCCAAAATGCTCTGTACTTTTCTGCCTTCTGATGTCATTGCCAGGTCAGGACTTGATGAAAGACTCAAGCCTTTTTCAGTTCCAGTGAGCATCCTTGTGAGGAGCTAGCACTTCCCCTTTAAGATACATATTATTTTAAGAAAAAGCATTCCCCCATGGCCCTGGGGAAATCCTGATGGTCTTTGAACAAGAATTTGAAAAACCTCAAAACTGTGTTTTTATTTTTTACAATTGAAAATTTTCAATACCTTTTGGGGAAAGAGGTCCCTTCTCAATTAAAACCACTTTAGGGAAAATGGACTTTGGGCTACTCGTAAAGTTACACAAGGTATTGTTCTTTAAAGTTAGTGATATAGGGCTTCCCTGGTGGCGCAGTGGTTGAGAATCCGCCTGCCGATGCAGGGGACACGGGTTCGTGCTCCGGTCCGGGAAGATCCCACGTGCCGCGGAGCGGCTGGGCCCGTGAGCCATGGCCGCTGGGCCTGCGCATTCGGAGCGTGTGCTCCGCGACGGGAGAGGCCACAACAGCGAGAGGCCCGCGTACCGCAAAAAAAAAAAAAAAAAAATTAAAGTTAGTGATATATAATAACAATGAAAGCCAAACTGTTTCAGCACCAGATTATCTCAACTCTTTCATTTCTCCCCTTCATTTTCCTTATGGTTTAACATGTTTCAGTAATTTAACAAATATGAAAGCAAAATAAGAATTATTATTTTGGAGAAAAAAATCTAAATTGTAGATATATGTTCAATATTTTTATTTTTAATACAACCTTGATGTAATTCTTGCTTTCTTCACTTAGGAGCACTTACTGAAAGCAAAACATGTTCCTTCTGTTTTCACAGAATATCCAAATACACACCTTCCATGACTTCTGCAGAAGTGGACAAAGCAGTGGAGATGGCCCTGCAGGCCTGGAGTAGTGCCGTTCCTCTGAACTTTGTCAGAATAAACTCAGGAGAAGCAGATATTATGATATCTTTTGAAACTGGAGGTACTGTGGTGCTTCTTAGATTTTGTCTACTAATCAGAGGAGAAATGTCTCAACACTTTTCCTTCTACAGTATTTAATCTGTGTGATCAGCACAATCCTCCTTCACACAGTTGTAAAGGGCAGAGGCCAAGATCATGGCAAAGTCATAATCTTCATCTGGCCAGAATATAGAACCAGAGGAGTTCTCAGCATTTCTTGTCATCATTAGACTGAGCTGTAGAATGGACTCAGCATAATCAACTTTCATAGTGGTATTGCCCCATCAGGGACAAATGCTGTCAGATTTAGCTTTCCCATTGGCTAGGAGGTCATCTGACCTGATCCCATTCCCATGATGATGTCCATCGCCATATACCCCGTCCCATATTAGCCAAGGATTTCCCACCTTGAATCCTCACTGAGGATTAATTCCACAGGACCCCTGACAGCTTTCCTGTGCAGCAATGTTTAGGAGAGTGACTGGCATTGCCATCTTGTCCACACTTGCAAACCATCTTTTGGAGATGCCAGGCCTGCATCCAACCTGCCCACTTCTTCTCCATCCCCCAACTTCCCCCAGCAAGGAGTGGAGCCCTTTTCAGAGAAGCATGTCTAGTAGTAGATGATGGAAAGGCCATGGAATTCCTTTCCCCTCTCAGTTTCCTCAGAGTCAAGGTGAGTATCACTGCCTCTTCCCCTCCACAGATAACATTTCTAAGTGTCCTATTTCAAGTCCTTATCTTAATTTTAATCTGATGTCACTGGGGAAATACATGTTTAGAAGCTGGGAGAGAGAAGATCAAGTAAGTCCCGAGTGTGACCCCTTGAGAGGTGGCCCTGGGTGTGGCCTGGTCCATGGCAGATCCTGTTCCTCCCAGAGGACCAAGGCCACCCCCAGTGAACTGGAAGGGCAGTGGGCTCAGGGCAGCTCTGGAGGTGATGGAATTAACATCTGGCTGTCTCTTGATCTTCCAAGTTTGTGCTCTGTTCCCTAAAACAGAGTTGACTAGGGACTGTGCTGCCATTTAACCAGGTCTTCAGGGCATGTAATCTGATTAAACAACACTGCACTGAAACCCGGGGAATGGCACACCAGAATTTGTTTTGCTGGTTTTTAATAAAACAAGGTATCCTCATGAAAATACTGAAAAACTCTTAAATATCCCTCGTTTTTTTCTTCCTCCTTTTCTATTATATTTGTAATGAACTTTTAATTAAATGTAGATAATAATACAAAAGCATATTAAGCTTTGAAAGTTGTAATTTTATAAACACCTTTATTGCTTTCATGAGTTTTATGCATGAAAGTATATCAAAATTACAGAGAAATTTTCTTTTTCTTTTTTTGACACTTCCTTAAATTATATTGTGCTCTAGAAACGGAAAGCGCACACTTGTTCAATTTACTATAATTGTCTTAATAAAATCATATTTTTGTTTGGTTTTTTGTTTTTCTTATTAATTTTATTTTTTATTGAAGTATAGTTGATTTACAATGTTGTGTTAGTTTTAGGTGTACAACAAAGTGATTCAGTTATATATATATGTATGTGTATATATATGTATATATATATTCTTTTTCAGATTATTTTCACTTATAGGTTATTACAAAATATTGAGTATAGTTCCCTGTGCTATACAGTAGGTCCTTGTTGGTTATATTTTATATATAGTAGTGTGTATATTTAATCCCAAACTCCTAATTTATCCCTCCCCCCCAACCCCAAATCATACATTGAAAGCACTCTGCCAACATGTTCACAGCCCAGTCAGTGGACGAGGTTGTGATTGAATGACCATCTGCTCTTTCTCCTTTTGTAATCTGTGGCATGGTCATAGTCTACAGTATGCCTTGTGCCAATTAATAGACATTGCAACAAATACAATATCAAAAGAAAATTTTTTATTTTTAATGCTTACTATCTTTAAAATACACAATATCCCTTTTATTTTTTTAATGGATAGGTTACTCATTGGCATGTGAGCTGCTTCTTATAAAAAAATGAATATTGAAAAGTAAACCTATTTGTATGAGAAGTGTCAATGCTATTGAAAAAGTTTTCTGTTCACTGTGATATTAGGTACCCTTCAAAAATTGCTAGAAAGACTAAATCCTGTTGGTGTTTCTCCCCACTTGTTTAGATCACGGGGATTCCTATCCATTCGATGGGCCTCGGGGGACTCTAGCCCATGCATTTGCACCTGGAGAAGGCCTGGGAGGAGATACACATTTTGACAATGCTGAGAAGTGGACTATGGGAATGAATGGTATATATGCACAATTCACCATAACCGGGAAAATATTGTACCTTCTTCTGGGCCTCCATCATGAAACCTTGAGGTTCAACGTCCCAAGCCACCCTTTAACTTGGGGGGCTGGCTAGGAAAAACAAGTAAGCCAAAAATCCAAAAGGGAACACCGTAAGGGGAAAAGATCCACCCTCAAATGTGCTGTAGACTTTTCTGATCTCTGGTTCATAGTGCATAATCTCAAGAAGCAGCAATCCCCTACTCAACACACAGCTCAATTTTTCTTCAACTACATAATATTTTTTGATTCTTACTTGTACTTGGAAATAGGCTAGATTCAGAAATGATCTGAGGGGAGTCAGTACTTTCCTGAGAAGTACGATGGGGATGGGTATAAGAGTTCTAGAACATCATGCATGTCATCTGGAAATCTTCAGTGTGAAACTTGTGTGGATAAAAGGGAGTAGGCAGGGAACTAGTAAGGCATCTGTGGCCTAAATCTAGGTATTATTGCCACTGTTAGCTCTAAGGCCCTTCTTTATCAATCTACTGAGCATCATTGACAATGAACAAAATGAACTGATTTACATTTCCATCTTCTCCCACCCCCAATCCCCTCCTAGCCAAGGCGGGGAGAACTGGACTAAAGTCAGCAAAGCTAAGTGCCAGGACAACCTACCAACCTTTGAATAACCCAGTTATGAAAAGAAAATGAATAAACTGTGATTTGGGCATAAATTCTCCTGTGAAGACAGGAAATGTTGAAAATAAAACCCTGTGCTGATGCTGTCTTTTTCTCTCTCATATTGTCTAGGTTTCAATTTATTCACCGTTGCTGCTCATGAATTTGGCCACGCACTGGGCCTGGCCCATTCCACAGACCCATCAGCACTGATGTACCCAACTTATAAGTATCAGCATCCCTATGGATTCCACCTTCCCAAGGATGATGTGAAAGGGATCCAGGCACTGTACGGTACGATCACTACACTTTTTTTGACCACAAACCCTGAAAGTGACAGGCATTTGGTCTCCAACTTAAAGAAAGTATACTTTGTCAGGAGTTACCTGCATAAGTGAAGATTAAGCTAGAAATTACAGCCCCAGCTATGGCCTCTTATGAAGAGCTTATTTACCAGATATGAGTATTGCTTTCTTTTATAAGATGTACAATTAAATTTTACATCTTTCCTCCAGAGCATATTGGTCCCTTGATGGCCATAGAAAATACAATCATTTGTGTGTATTTTGAGTGTTGATCAGGAGCCAGACATTGGGAGAAGATGGATATTTTTTATAGTTCATATATATGGTGCTTATCCATTTGCAGACAAGTGACCTTATCTTCCTAAAAATAGCAATGATGATGGTAATAACTGTACCATTCAGTCATATAGGCGATCTGCAGTTTGTAAATCATGTTCATATGAGTCATCTCCATACCATCCTCATGATCAGCCTGTGGGGTGTGAAATGTTTTCCTCATTTGATAGTTGAGAAAGCTGAGGCTCAAAGACAGTAACTACACCAAAATATTGAAAATGTTCTCAAGTGTTAACATTCTTTCAAAGGTAATAAAGGATTATTAGGAACTCTATATCCAATTTTGCTTAACAGAAAGAAAAATCTGTTAATCCATGAGATGAAATCCTGAAACATCATTAGACCTTGACATTTTTGTGTGTTTGATGGATAAAAGCTGAAGAATCTAGGAAACTGACTTTTCCTTAAGCCTCAGAGCCTGGTTATTCAGGCTTTAGTTATAGGAGTCCCTCCTCTTCCTCTCAGCCTAGAAAAGGGTCTGTAGAGCCCAGCTCGCCCATGTTTCCTGCATGCCAGCCAGCCCATCTGCTGCTTAGAAATGGGCACACACATCTGCAGTCAGATTTTACCTGAGGCATAAAAGACAAATTTCGTCCCAAGAAGTGTTCGGCCAGCTGTATCCCTTCGAGAGGGGTATATGACAGTCCTGCTCCTCCCTTGATTGACAGGAAAAAAAAAATACTGTGAATCTCTCCATATAACACATTTGGCCCTAGGACTCCAATGTGAAACACTTCCTGTGGCCACCAAGAAGAACCCACTCCAAATCCATGCCTGCCCTTTATGGGTCCTTGTGCACTGGAGAGTCACCACCATTCTGATGGCCACTCTTACTCGGCCAGGAGGTGCAGCTTATATTTTGACATGGCCATTTTTACACAGGTGAACAAAATACAGAAATATGGTTTTATATTGCCAAGAAGCACACACATCAGCCACCCCTGACCACCTGATCACCCTGATCTTTGGTAGAGTGCCTGGCAGCACACTTCTGATCTGACCAATTTCCAGTATCTGATCTTTTCCCAAAGCTGCACCCCACCTCTGATTTTCACCCCATTGCTGACCCTTCTCCACCCTGATCTCACCCATCTCTCACTCTTAGTGGACCCTTCCCGTGCCTCACTCCTTCCCTGATCCTCAGCTCTGGTCACAACAAGACTCCATCAAGCACAGAGACCTGAGGGGGTCAGTGGCTCAGGCAGCCCCAGCTCACTCTTCTGTAGCTGGCAGACAGTCCTCAGGAACAGAATGGGGGATGAAAACTCACCAGCACCTCTCCCAAAGGGCGGGTCCTACATTCCAAGAGGGTCCACCAGAAGATAACTTTAAATGGCAAACACTTCCAAGGTACTTCAGTGTCCCAAGAATTTGCTCAGTCTCTCTGGGTGCCTAAGAAAAGGCTTGTGCACAGGGAAGGACACCCAGAAGTTGTTTGAAAATAACAAGAAAACACACAAGAAAGTTATAATCTTATTGAGAACAAGAGTACTTAACAAACAAAAAGAAAAAAATCAGAGGCGATTTTCAAAATTGATTCCTAGTTTGAAACACCTATAGCTATCAAAGAAATTATGCATAGTAATGAAATAATAGTTACCATTTTTGGAACTTTTATTATATGTCCAGCACTCCACTAAGTGCTTTTTAGGCATTATTTAATTCTCACAAAAACCTTCTGAGGTAGGTACCATTATTGCCGCATTTTACTATGAGGAAATGGAGGCTTAGAGAGGTTCACCTGTATCACACAAGTCAGCAACTATTGAAGGCGGGATTCAAACCCAGGTCTGCCCATCATCGACAGCCATGCTCTTTATTACCTTGCCATATACAGTGAAAGCGGGTCCCTGGAGCAGAAGTGCAGAGACTACATTCCTGGTACCATTTTGACCAAGTTGCTTTGAATCCTAGGACCTCAGAAGACATTCCCAGGGAAGCCCGCTGTGCCCCACAGCCCCCCTCATAATCCTTCTATCCCCGACCTCTGTGACTCCAGCTCAGCCTTTGATGCTGTGACAATGCTGGGAAAGGAGCTCCTGTTCTTCAGAGACCGGTAAGCATTAAGACATGCCATCAACTCTTAACAGACCTCAGCTCTGTATCCAGACACGTGTCACTCTAGAGGACCTTGTTGCTGCCATGGGTGGCGATCATGCAGAAGTGCTGTCCTGTGTGACATTTGGATGGGAGGCAGGAGTCTTTGGGGAGATATGGAACTGCCAAAACCGAAAGAGCACCTACTATGCTCTTGCCAGTGTACTGTTTTCCGTACGAGTACAGCGTTTCTTCTAACCTTTTTCACTGTGAAGCAGAGTTAGAATCCCAAATTTACAGATGAAGACAGAAGCTCAGGAGAACATGTAACTTCAAAAGGTAACACAGTTGTATTAAGTGGCTGAGTTATGACACCAGCCCAGAGTTATCTGATGTCTGTTTTGTTCACCACTGTATCCCTAGTGAGAGCACATAGTATATTCTCAATAAATATTTGTTAATGGGGGTTGGATAGATGGAAAGATGGACAGAGAGGTTGTTGCAAGAATGGATGGATTCATGGATGGATGGATGGATGGATAGTCAGGTAGATAGATAGATGGGTGGATGGTTCTAAAGTTAGTATTCTTCCTACACCCCTCTTTCTCAAGGCCTCCTGACTTTTCAACTATCAGCTGTCAGAAAGCACAGAGAAGGAGGGAATATTGGTGGGTTTTTATTATACTACAGCTTTAGTTACTCAAGAATACCCTGAGGTTTGAGTTTCTATTACTGTTGTTTTAGGAATGTTTCTTTTGGGCTTACTAATAGAAGTTTCAGTAGTTCTGTGAGTTGTAAAGAATGATGAGATAACATTGGTATTTAACTTTAATGGCATAGGAGATTGAGAAATTTACTAGAGATCCTGGGTTTTTAGTGAAGATACTATAGGAGCTATAGGAGTAGGTATAGTGTCAGATACAGCTATGATTAGTGGTGGTAGGTGGTTGATCTTTATTTTTTAGTATTTTTATTGTTATGGAGATTACTCATCAAAATTAAAATACGTAAGTTTAACATTAGTGTAATAAGGAAAAAGAGGAAAATTAAACGTTTTTGGTTTGAAATTGACGTGGAAATTTTTTTTCTAATATTTATTTATTTGGTTGTGCCGGGTCTCAGTTATGTCAGGTGGGCTCCTTAGTTGCAGCTTGCCAGCTCCTTAGTTGTGGCATGCAAACTCTTAGTTGCGGCCTGCATATAGGATCTAGTTCCCTGACCAGGAATCGAATCTGGGCCCCCTGCATTGGGAGCACGGAGTCTTAACCACTGCATCACCAGAGAAGTCCCAATGTGGAAGTTTTTATCTGAAGAAAAGAAGAAGTTTTTGGAATAAAGTTTTCTAGCAAATTTAAATGTAATATTAATGATGCTAGCTTTTTGACCTGCTGAAATGTTGATGAATGGTGACAGGCAGTGAGTAATAATCGGAAAAAACCTGAAGAGGTTGGAAAATTTATACAGGTGCAAAGGGGAATTAAATTTTAGGTTTTGTGTTACAAAGTTAAGTTCAAGTGCTAGAATAAAACCTGAAACAGCTACAGGGAGAGCTGCTCATTTTAGGTCGCAGGGCATAGTTGTTGGGGTAATCTTGTTGGAAGTAAAAAATCTAGTGAAAATGTTTCTGATTAAAAGATGTTTAATAGAATTGATTAGGAAAGGATTATTTTCATTCATTAGAATTAGTGTTGAAAAATGAGGTTGTGCTAGACAGGTGAAGAAAATAGTTTGAACACTATAGGCAACTGCTAGGGAAGTAGCAACGAGAGTAAATAATAGGGCTTGGGCATTGGTATACAGAGTGTTAGCAGTTTGATAATTAAGGCTTTGGAGTAAAAGCCTGTAAGGGAAGGCCTACCTGTGAGCTCTAGGCTTCTGATAATAAGTGAGGTTGAAGTAAAGGGTAAAGCTCTAAATAAGCTGCCTATTTTTCAGCTGTCTCTTCATTAAGTTATGAATAATAGACCCAGAGCATATAAATAACATGGAATTTTAAAATACACATGTGCAGATGTGAAGGATGCTAAGTATGGTTGGGTAATACCAATGGTAACTGTTAGGCCTAACTGGCTTGAAGTAGAGAAGACAACAGTCTGGTTAATGTCATTTTGCTGTGAATAATTAGTGTGGTGATAGCACCTAGACAGAGTGTCAGTGTTTTGAATAGTTTTATTATTTTCTATCAATGGTAAAAGCAAGTTAGTAAAAAGACACCTGTTTCAACTCTTGTGCTTGAATGATTTTGAGGCTGTTGCTGGGCTTCCTGTAGCTGAGGGAAGTCGTGGGCGAGGCCAAGCTGGGCGGATTCACCAGCCACAGCTGGAAGCCCCATTAGTAGAAGCAGATAATGACCAAGGTTAAGTATGAAGATTTGTTGGAAATCTCATGAATTTAAGTTAAATTGTTCCTTGTTTCCTCGTTCTGTGGCTTCTCAGGAGGCATAATTACTTCTCTCCTTGGACAAAAAGAGAAACATCCCAGCTCTCACCTCCACTCGTCCCCTTACTGGGGACTGAACTCAACCACATCAGAATAGGCAGAGGTGGCTCAGGCATATGCATATGTGACATTATTTTTTATTCTTTTTTCTTCATTGGAAAAGTGGTCGTTGAGCTCATACAGAGTGTTAAAAACTGTTGTAGTGACTGGCGCTATAAAGATGGATCGATAGTCCCCTTGCTTTTGTACACTTCAGGGTTAGATGAGGGAGAGGGACATTCAGAAAGTGCTGCCACATGGAAGCAACCTAACTGTCCATCAACAGATGAATGGATAAAGAAGATGTGGCACATATATACAATGGAATATTACTCAGCCATAAAAAGAAATGAAACTGAGTTATTTGTAATGAGGTGGATAGACCTGGAGTCTGTCATACAGAGTGAAGTAAGTCAGAAGGAGAAAAACAAATACCGTATGCTAACACATATATATGGAATCTAAGAAAAAAAAATGTCATGAAGAGATTAGTGGTAGGACAGGAATAAAACACAGACCTACTAGAGCATGGACTTGAGGACATGGGGAGGGGGAAGGGTAAGCTGTGACGAAGTGAGAGAGTGGCAGGGACATATAAAGGAGAAACTAACACACTATTGTAAAACAGTTATACTCCAATAAAGATGTTATAAAAAAAAAAAGAAATACAAACAAAAGGAGGATAAATAAAAAAAAAAAAAAAAAAAGAAAGCGCTGCCATCTCGCTGTGTGCTCATGTGCGCATTTAGACAGAGAGAAAACGCTCTGGTGTCTCTTTTTATAAGAGCACTAATCCCATCAGCCCCACCCTCATGACCTCATCGAACCCTAATTACCTCCCACTGGTCCCATCCAAATACCATCACACCATCACATTGGGGGTTGGGATGAATTACGGGGAGACACAAACATTCAGCTCATAACACAGAGTAATCACATTGTTAAACATGTTATTGGATGTCCATCCAGACTTTTTCTCTGGGTAGAGATTTATTGTAAATACGGGAGGGAGACAGGGATGTCCACAAAAGTGGGATTTTGTAATGTGCTGGATGTGCTGATTTGTACATTTTTTCACTCAATAATCTCTCATTTTTCCATGTCAATGAATTTTAATTTTCATCTTTATTTTATGTATGTATATATTATCCTAATATATAGATCTGTCCTAACTTATTTAACCAAACCCAAATTAATGAACATCTGGATTGTTTCTGATTTTTAAAAATTAGGAACAGCTTCAATAATGAATGGGCATCTTATTTTCAAAGGGAAATGAGAGGAAAGCCCAGGAACTCAGGCTTTAGACTTAGGCTATGTTGGTTTAAATCTGGCCATGCTTCTTACTGATCAGGTGACACTGGGCAAGTAATGTGCCAGACACGTAGTAAGCACTTAATAAAAGGCAGTTACTATATTTAGGAGTGGAAATCAAAAAACATGTACAACAGATTAGGGATTAGAAACAACCTGAGGTATTTTTAATTATTATCTTTTTTATTAAGCCTTATTGATTATTTACTTTATTTTTACTGTTTATAACCAAAAAGTAAACCAAAGGGGAATCGGTAAACATTGACCCAGGAGTGATAGGCAAGGTGCAGAGCAGGAAACCTGGACACTGTGCAAGGTGACATCAGCTTCATCTGAGGGATAACCTTGTCAGACTCTGCTGCCCATACAAGTGCATGTAGCACTTGTGCCCCATTGCAGCACACAGCTTACTCTGTTGGTAATATCAATGTTTGTGATAGAGGCAAAGGAGACAGTGCAGTCAAAGATATTATGCCCTTTCATGCAATTATAATTGTTTTCTTAAAAAAGCAAAAGAAAAATTTTTTAACCTTCTGTTTATCAAACTGTGAGCATTCAAAAATTGCCATGACTAAGTGAAGATAATACATCCTTTGACAAAATCTTGACTGTAAATACTGAGGGTGGTAACAGAATAGAAAGGAGGCATAGATATAAGGGACATTTAGAAAGGAGTGGTTAGGGAAGGGATTAAAGAAAGCGAACTTGTATCTGCTCAGACATCACCTTGTAATCTTCTCCCATTTCTGATCTGATGAGCTATTGTGGTAGGGCAGGTAATACCAAAGGTCTAGGAGGAGCTAGAAGGAGCCAGCAGTGGTACCCTTTCAACACTGGAATTGTCACTGACCCAACTTGGGACTTTGAACCTCTCTTTCTCCTCTTTAAAATGAGGTGTTGTCTGATATTCATAGCGACTTCAGTGTATCCAGTACTTACTATGCTAAGCTCTTTGTAATCAACTCCTTACAACACCCCTGTGAGGTATGGATTATTACTCCTTTTTTATTAGACATAGAAAAGATAACTGGTTCAAGCTCACTTTGCTAGTGAGGGGTGGAGCTGGGGCCCACACCCACACTGTCCTCTGCCAGAGCCCACGCTCCTAACCTCCCTACCTAACCTCCTCCTAAGATGCTGTCCAGAGCTAGAATCCCATGGTTCTGATCTCCTACCAGCTGTCACCAAAAGTCCCCAAGTGTTTGCTAAGCCTGGACAAAGAACAAAGAATTCTTTCAAGCTACAGCCATCATGGCAACCTGGGGGCCATGATGAAAGAGTTCCCAGTCTGTTCTCTCCACCTGCCAGCCTGGAATTCCCCATCACCAACAATAACCTGTTGATGAGACATTTCAGGCTGTGGATGTAATAACCACACAGTTTGTTTCCAAAGCAAGATGGAATGCAGTGCCTTTTAAAGTCACTATGAGATTGTTACATATTCTCCGCAGTGTATAAAGGTACATTGGTACATTCAAATGTTCTGTTTGAAGAGAAATAAACTTCAGCTATAATAAGTTGAAAGTCATAAGTATATATGACTTTATATATATATAAATATATGTATATATTTAATTCATATAGATTTCTCTTTATAATAGATGACAAAATATTAGTTATCCCAGATTTCCTCGAGATGACTGGAACTCCAGTCATACCCAAATGATATTTGCATCTCTCTGATTATTCTGGGTTTTACATGATATAATTTAATGATAAAATCAAGAATATCACAATCAGCTATAGACCTTAGAAGAATAATAGCATTTTACATATGGAATAAGCATAAAGGTTGATCATGTCCTAATTCTTCATTTTGCAGATAAGAAAGCTAGGCCTGGGTCTCTCAGCCCAGCAGACCCTCCACTGCAACCCAGGTCTGCTGACTCATGATGCTGAGTCTATCCTATCACTCACATAGATAACCTCTGACTTTTGCAATGGAACTACAAAGAGAACACTGAATTTTGACTTGAATGAATGAATGCTTTTTGACTGGAATGCATTTGGAGTGAGTAGGAAAAGCACTTTGGGGCGGCTCCTGTGCTCCTGGGCCCTTGGCCTGCAGGTTGGGTAAAGAGCCACAACCTTTACCCAACCTGCAGGGTAAAGAAGGAGGAGGTTCTGGACTATCCAGGTTTCCCAAAAATGTTTGCTCGGCTTCTCCACATTCTGTTTTATTCTCAAAATAGGATTTTTATTTAAAAACATCTGTCAATCACTAATTGTCACATTTGAAAGACGTTATGTATAGTAGATTCGAATGGAGAGAAAAATATGGTTAAGGGTCATGCAAGTAGGGATTGAAGAGAAGGGCGAATGTAAGAGGCATCCTGAAGGAGTCACCAGCAGGACTTGGACACTGATTTGGTGAGAACAATGGAAAAGGAAGCAGCATGGCCCACATAGATAGGAAAATCCAAAAGACTTATTGGACAAATGAAGAAAAACTCAATATTGGATGTGTCGAATTTAAGGTCATGACACTTCTAGTGGGGTTTTATAGAAATAAGCCAGTGCTCAGGGGAGAGATCACAGAGATCACAGTCGGAAGCTTCATAGGTTATAGAATCTCCCACATGGAGGAGGCACTGAAAGATTTGAAAATAAACTTTAATAATTATAATAACAATAGCTGACATTTTATGATCATTTACAATGTGCTGTGTGTTCTGCTAAGCATTTTATAGACATCTGCTCATTTAATCCACACTGTTCTTTTTCCCAGCTAGAATTTTTAACCTAGGTCTACTTGACTTCAGAGACAGAATCCCTATAATGAAGACCCAGATAAACCAGGGAAAAGAGAATTATCTTTTTTATAAGTGATCAATAGTGGACAGTGCTGCTGAGGTCACCAGACTGAGGACTGAAGAACAGGACTGACTGGCCAGGAAGATGAAGGGATGTAGTTTTAGCGGCGTAGTAAGGAATGAACCCAGATCCCGAGGAGTGAAAAGGCAAATGGTGGGGAGCAAAGGGTAATGGTAGATGTAGGTCATTCATTTGAGAATCTTGTTAATAACAAAGAGTTAAGATAATAGCTGGAAGAGGCAGCAGGGTCAAGTGAGGATTTTTTTCAAGATGAGAAATACCTGGGCGCATTTGAAGACATGAAAAGGAGCCAATGAAGAAAAAGAAATGCAAAGCACTTTGGGAAGGAGGGACAATAAAAGCAGTAACCTCTGCTATTAGTTGGCACCATTGGAACCTAGCATTTCCCAGGGTTCCGTGGGCTTGAGGAAAGCCTGCACAACTAAAGAGCAAGCCTTCCTCCTTCAGTCTCCCTGGGGATCTTTCTTTTTCTGGCTATAATGTTGCATCACGGAAAGTCAACACCAGGCATTGTATTTACTTAGACTGATTCTCTGTTATGTACTACAAATTCAGACAAAGAGACAGAAGGTGTACTAAGATTGCTGATTCATTGCCATTTCTTCTGAACACCCCCCTTCTGACTAAGGACGAGGTTCTTTACCTCTTCACCGGTTACGGCTTATAAATATGGATCTCCATAGGCTCCTCTGATGGATATAAACACTTAATTTAAGGACACTGTGCACAGCTTTGGCTATTTTAACCACTGTCTACATGTGGGTTTTTAATTTTATAAGCTCTGTTTCTCTTGGGTTCAGTGAGATGGATGATGCATGTCTGATTTTTGGGCTCTGAAACATCCTGATATAAACAGCCCTGGTTAGTGAGCTCCCCTCAAATGAATGGCTTATTGGCCAATGATGTGACTGTCTGTACTTCAAATTTTCCAGTGACAAAATTTTATATCAGCGAGACAAATTTAGAAGGAAACTTAGCTCTACTGATAAACTCTGTTTTACATAATTAATAAATTTGTAGAGTGAAAACATGTCTCTTTAAAGTATTTACAAATAATTGTAAGAGTAGTCAGAGTTTATAAAATGCTTTAATATGCATTGTCTCAATTGATCCTTTGAAATATTAGCACAGGTTTATTATTATTATCATTCTTATTTGACAAAAAGAAAATGACTCCCAGAAAAATTAAGTGACTCATACAAGGTCACACGTCCAATAATAAAACAAGGTCTCCAGCACCCCTTTCTTCTTTCACTGCACCATAGTATCCAGTCTCCTATTCCCCTGAAACTAGGGAACAGGGTGACAGAGAAGAAGAGAGTCAAGGAGAGTAAGGGGTGAAGACAGTAGAAAATGAAAGCACCCATCAGCTCCTGCTGGATTACCTTGACAGTCAGCAAAGAAGAGGTGAAGGTCTCTCCTGAAAATGAAAGACTGAGGGGATCAGTTTAGGCAGATGGGGAGTGAAGACAGTGGGATAAAACAAGAAAAGTTCAACAAATATGAATCAAGTCCCAGATGTGCCAGGCACTTGCTAAGCCTGAGAATACATAGGTGAATAATACATGACCTTGCCCCAAGGAGCTCACAGGACTGGCAAAGAAGTTCAAGTGACTTAATCTCAAACTTAATGATTTAATTGCTGTTCTTTAGTAAAAGAGAATGAAAATTTCAGAGAATATGAATACTGATGATTAGATGAGTTCCACACAACCCTCTGACACTCATTTATCTAGCCAACAGATATTTATTGAGCCCAGACTATCTGCCAGGCACAGCAGTGGCTCCTGGCTACACAAAGATAAACAGTGCAGTTAAATATCTATCAGCAGGACTATAATATCAATAAACTCCATTGTTTTGCCCTCCTTATCAAAGAGCAGATTACAAACTGTTGATATGACGTTTATTTTCATTACCAGTTCCAATACATCCTGCAGCTGTTTTTTTTAAATTGATGTATAGTTGATTTACAATGTTGTGTTAGTTTCAGGTGTACAGCAAAGTGACTCAACTATACACACATGTATATCTATTCTTTTTCAGATTCTTTTCTCTTATAGGTTATTACAAAAATTTGAGTATAGTTCCCTGTGCTATACAGTAGGTCCTTGTTGGTTATCTGTTTTATATATAGTAGTGTGTATATGTTAATCCAAAACTCTTAATTTATCCCTCCTCACCTTCCCTTTTGATAACCATAAGTTTGTTTTCTGTGTCTGTGGGTCTATTTCTATTTTGTATATAAGTTCATTTGTATCATTTTTTTTTAGATTCCACATATAAACGGTGTCATATGATATTTGCCTTTATCCATCTGGCTTACTTCACTTATGTGATCATCTCTGGGTTCATCCATGTTGCTGCAAATGGCATTATTTCATTCTTTTTTATGGCTGGGTAATATTCCATTATATATATATACCACATGTTCTTTATCCATTCATCTGTCCATGGATATTTACATTGCTTCAGTGTCTTGGCTATTGAAAATAGTGCTGCAATGAACATTGGGTGCATGTATCATTTCAAATCATGGATTTCTCCAGATATATACCCAAGAGTGGGATTGCAGGATCACACGTAGCTCTATTTTTAGTATTTTAAGGAATCTCCATACTATTCTCCATAGTGGCTGCACCAGTTTATATTCCCACCAGCAGAGTAGGAGGGCTCCTTTTCTCAAAACCTTCTCCAGCATTTATTACTTGTAGACTTTTTGATGATGGCCATTCTGACCAGTGTGAGGTGATACCACGTTGTAGTTTTGACTTACATTTCTCAAATTAGTAGCGAAGTTGAGCATCTTTTCATGTGTCTTTTGGCCATCTATATGTCTTCTTTGGAGAAATGTCTATTTAGATCTTCTGCCCATTTTTTGATTGGTTTTTTTTTTAATATTGAAATACTTGTATATTTTGGAGGTTAATCCCTTGTCGGTCACATCACTTGTAAATATTTTCTCCCATTCCGTAGGTTGTCTTCTCATTCTGTTTATGGTTTTCTTTGCTGTGCAAAAGCTTTTAAATTTAATTAGGTCCCATATGTTTATTTTTGTCTTTATTTCTGTTACTCTAGGAGATGTATCCAAAAACATATTGCTGCAACTTATGTCAAAGAGTGTTCTGCCTGTTTTCCTCTAAGAGTTTTATAGTATCTAGTCTTACATTTAGGCCTTTAATCCATTTTGAGTTTATTTTTGTGTGTGGTGTTAGAGAATGTTCTAATTTCATTCTTTTACATGTAGCTGTCCAGTTTTTGCAGCATCACTTATTAAAGAGACTGTCTTTTCTCCATTGTATATTCTTGCCTCCTTTATCAAAGATAAGGTGACCATAGGCGCATGGATTTATTTCTGGGCTTTCTATCCTGTTCCATTGATCTATATTTCTGTTTTGGTAACAGTACCATTACTGTAGCTTTGTAGTATAGTCTGAAGTCAGGGAGTCTGATTCCTCCAGTTCTGTTTTTCTTTCTCAAGATTGCTTTGGCTATTTGGGTCTTTTGTGTTTCCATACAAATTTTAAAATTCTTTTGTTCTAATTCTATGAAAAATGCCATTGTAATTTGATAGGGATTGCATTGAATCTGTAGATTGCCTTGGGTATTATAGTCATTTTGACAACATTGATTCTTCCAATCCAAGAACATCATATATCTTTCCATCTGTTTGTATCATCTTTGATTTTTTTTCATCAGTGTCTTACAGTTTTTGGAGTACAAGTCTTTGCCACCTTAGGTAGGTTTATTCCTAGGTATTTTATTCTTTTTGATGTAATGGTAAATGGGAGTGTTTCCTTAATTGCTCTTCCTGAGGTTTTGTTGTTAGTGTATAGGAATGCAAGAGATTTCTATGTATTAATTTTGTATCCTGCAACTTTACCAAATTTATTGATGAGCTCTAATAGTTTTCTGGTAGTATCTTTAGGATTTTCTATGTATAGTGTCATGTCATATGCAAACAGTGACCGTTTTACTTCCTTTCCAATTTGGATTCCTTTTATTTCTTTTTCTTCTCTGATTGCTGTGGCTAGGACTTCCAAAACTATGTTAAATAAAAGTGGCAAGAGTGGGCATCCTTGTGTTGTTCCTGATCTTAGAGGAAATGTTTTCAGCTTTTCACTGTTGAGTATGATGTTATTAGCTGTGGGTTTGTCATATAAGGCCTTTATTATGTTGAGGTTTCCTCTATGCCCACTTTCTGGAGCACTTTTACCATAAATGGATGTGGAATTTTATCAAAAGCTTTATCTGCATCTGTTGATCATATGATTTTTATTCTTCAATTTGTTAATGTGGTGTATCACACTGATTGATTTGCAGATATTAAAAAATCCTTGCACCGCTGGGATAAATCCCACTTTATCATGGTGTATGATCCTTTGAATGTATTGCTGGATTCGGTTTGCTAGTATTTTATTGAGGATTTTTGCATCTATGTTAATCAATGATATTGGTCTATAATTTTCTTTTTTGTGTGGTATCTTTTACTCATTTTGGTATCAGGGTGATTGTGGCCTCATAGAATGAGTTCAGAAGTGTTCCTTCCTGGGGCTTCCCTGGTGGCGCAGTGGTTGCGCGTCCGCCTGCCGATGCAGGGGAACCGGGTTCGCGCCCCGGTCTGGGAGGATCCCACGTGCCGCTGAGTGGCTGGGCCCGTGAGCCATGGCCGCTGGGCCTGCGCGTCCGGAGCCTGTGCTCCGCAGGGGGAGGGGCCGCAGCGGTGAGAGGCCCGCGTACCGCAAAAAAAAAAAAAAAAAAAAAAAAGAAGTGTTCCTTCCTCTGCAATTATTTGGAATAGTTTCAGGATAGGTGTTAACTCTTCTCTAAATGTTTGGTGGAATTCACCCGTGAAGTCATTCTCCTGTGATCCTGGACTTCTATTTGTTGAGAGTTTTTAAATCACAGATTCAATTTCAGTACTTGTGATTGATCTGTTCATACTTTCTATTTCTTCCTGGTTCAGCCTTGGGAGATTGTACATTTCTAAGAATTTGTCCATTACTTCTAGGTTGTCCATTTTATCAGCATATAGTTGCTTGTCTCTCATGATCCTTTGTATTTCTGTGGTGTCAGTTGTAACGTCTCCTTTTTCATTTCTAATTTTATTGATTTGGGCCCTCTCCCTTTTTTTCTCTTAATGAGTCTGGCTAAGGCTTATCAATTTTGTTTATCTTTTCAAAGAACAAGCTTTTAGTTTCATTGATCTTTGCTATTGTTTTCTTCCTTTCTATTTCATTTATTTCGGCTCTGTTCTTAATTATTTCTTTCCTTCTACTAACTTTGAGCTTTGTTTGTTCTTCTTTCTATAGTTGCTTTAGGTGTAAGGCTAGGTTGTTTATTTGAGATTTTTCTCATTTCCTGAAGTAAGCTTGTATCACTATAAACCTCCCTCTTAAAACTGCTTTTGCTGAGTCCCACAGGGTTTGGATCATCATGTTTTCATTTTCATTTGTCTCTAGGTATTTTTTTGATTTCCTCTTTGATTTCTTCAGTGATCCATTGGTTGTTTAGTAGCATATTGTTTAGCATTCACGTGTTTGTGTTTTTTTAGTTGATTTCTAATCTCATAGCATTGTGGTAAGAAAAGATGCTTGATATGATTTCAATTTTCTTAAATTTACTGAGGCTTGCTTTGTGGCCCAGCATGTGATGTGTTCTGGAGAATGTTCCATGTGCACTGGAAAAGAATGTGTATTCTGATGCTTTTGGATGGAATGCTCTATAAATATCAATTAAGTTAATCTGTCATTAATGTGTCAATTAAACCTGTGTTTCATTATGGGTTTCTGTCTGGATGATCTGTACATTGATGTAAATGGGGCATTAAAGTCCCCCACTATTATTGTGTTATTGTCAATTTCTCCTTTTAGGTCTGTTAACATTTGCCTTATATATTGAGGTGCTCCCATGTTGGGTTCATATATATTTACAATTGTTATATCTTCTTCTTGGATTGATCCCTTGATCATTACATAGTGTCTTCTTTGTCTCTTGTAACAGTCTTTATTTTAAAGTCTATTTTTTCTCATATGAGTATTGCTACTCCAGCTTTCTTCTGATTTCCTTTTGCATAGAATACCTTTTTACATACCCCTTCAGCTGTTCCTTTCCAACAGTTTTATAGATTTTCATTTTGCTTATATTTTAAATCCATTTACAGCTGTATTAGGAGGTTACTTGCTATACATTTTTTGTCAATTTTAATTTATTAATTATTGTAACCTATAGCTCTAAGTTTGTAAATCCTCTGAATATGTGTTCTATTGCTTTATTACCCAGCAGACATAATTTTTCTTCATTAATATACTGAAATTTTTCATGAGTACAGATCCTTTGGGAATTTGTGATACTTTACACAAGTATCACACATAGGTAGTGTTTATTACTACTTATACATACAGTGTATACATTCTAATATGTCATAAGTGTTTTAACTAAGGTTTCTTAACTTTGGCACTTACTGATATTTTGAGCTAGACAAGTCTTTGTCATGTTGGGCTGTCCTATACATAGTCAGATGTAAACTAAAATGTCATCCCTTGTCTTCACTAGACTCCAGTAGCATTGCTCTCCCTGCCCACTTTTCTCATTTCTTCAACCCCACTACTATAATTGCCTGAAAGGCAAGCTTTGTGCCTTAGTGGGAATCTAGCACAGTGACTTGAGCAGAGTCCGCATTTCAGAAGTATGTATTAAACTGAATTAATTGGAAAACACTTGTTTTTTGGATTCTTCATCAGGTTCCCAGTTAATGCATTGTTTTGTCCTCCTTATCAAAGATGAGATTATGGCCTGTTGACATGATCTCTTTTTCTCTTTTCATTACCTTATTTTTCTGGATACCCAAACCTGTGCTCTTTCTGTGATAGTGAAGAGAAGGGAAAGGGGGAAAGCAGTCTCTCTGGTCTTCAGCAAAGGTTAGGTCTCATTGGGTAAGGGGTCAAGTTATAAACAGAGAAAAACCAGAGGTCACAGGCTGTGAAGGAGCAAGTAGATTAGTTAGGGCATGTGATGAAAATCAACAGAGCTCTAGTCTAATTGGCTCTGTTTGCCCCTAACCACTGCTGACATTTGGGCCCATCAGCTTTCCTGGGTCTCAGTTTTCCATCTGTTAAAACGTATGGTCTACATAAGGTTGTGATGTGTAGAGCTTGGGGAAAGGAAGTGTACCCTCAATGGCCTCCTGCCACACTGAGTATTGTCTATGGTAGATGCCCAAATAATAATTTTAAAAATGGACAATATCCAGCCAAGTGGCACTTTACAGTTTATAATGCACTTTCATATGCTTTATCTCAATTGATCCTCATAAGAATCTCAGGAGATAGGCCAGTTATTATTATTTGCATTCACGAGATTATGAAACAGGGCTGAGGTGGCACGGAGGCATAGGGACGGTAGCCTTGCCCAGCTACTGCAGCACTAGGGTGTCAGTTGGTCCCGCCCAGAACACTTCAGTTCTACCCTGCAAGGATATATTTAATAATAGATTGGTGTGACTCTTTAATACAAGAAAATGGAAACTGAACAGCCAGAGGAAACCTTTCCCAACACTAAAACCAATGGCAAATTTGGTAAACGCCCTGCTGAAGATATGGAAGAGGAACAAGCTTTTAAAAGATCTAGAAGCACTGATGAGATGGTTGAATTACGCATTCTGCTTCAGAGCAAGAATGCTAGGGCAGTGATTGGAAAAGAAGGCAAGAATATTAAGGCTCTCCGTACAGACTACAATGCCAGTGTTTCAGTCCCAGACAGCAGTGGCCCCGAGCACATATTGAGTATCAGTGCTGATATTGAAACAATTGGAGAAATTCTGAAGAAAATCATCCCTACCTTGGAAGAGGGCCTGCAGTTGCCATCACCCACTGCAACCAGCCAGCTCCCGCTCGAATCTGATGCTGTGGAATGCTTAAATTACCAACACTCTAAAGGAAGCGACTTTGACTGTGAGTTGAGACTGTTGATTCATCAGAGTCTGGCTGGAGAAGTTATTGGGGTCAAAGGTGCTAAAATAAAAGAACTTCGAGAGAACACTCAGACAACAATCAAGCTTTTCCAGGAATGTTGTCCTCAATCCACTGACAGAGTCGTTCTTATTGGAGGAAAACCTGATAGGGTTGTAGAGTGCATAAAGATCATCCTTGATCTTATATCAGAGTCTCCCATCAAAGGACGTGCTCAGCCTTATAATCCCAATTTTTACGATGAAACCTATGATTATGGTGGTTTTACAATGATGTTCAATGACCGCCGGATGTCCCGTGGGATTTCCCATGTAGGGAAGAGGTGGTTTTGACAGAATGCCTCCTGGTCGGGGTGGGCATCCCATGCCTCCATCCAGAAGGGATTATGATTATATGAGCCCTCGCCGAGGACCTCCTCCACCTCCTTCTGGACGAGGGGGCCGGGGTGGTGGCAGAGCTCGGAATCTTCCTCTTCCTCCACCACCACCACCTAGAGGAGGAGAGCTAATGGCCTATGACAGAAGAGGAAGACCTGGAGACCGTTATGATGGCATGGTTGGTTTCAGTGCTGATGAAACCTGGGACTCTGCAATAGATACATGGAGCCCATCAGACTGGCAGATGACTTATGAACCAGAGGGTGGCTCTGGATATGATTATTCCTATGCAGGGGGTCGTGGCTCATATGGTAATCTTGGCGGACCTATTATTACTACACAAGTAACTATTTCCAAAGATTTAGCTGGATCTATTATTGGCAAAGGTGGTCAGCGGATTAAACAAATCCGTCATGAGTCAGGAGCTTTGATTAAAATTGATGAGCCTTTAGAAGGGTCCGAAGATCAGATCATTACCATTATAGGAACACAGGACCAGATACAGAATGCACAATATTTGCTGCAGGACACTGTGAAGCAGTATGCAGATGCTGAAGGATTATAATGCAAGATATTTTTTCTTTTTTATAGTGTGAAGCAGTGTTCTGGAAAGTTTATCTAAGACTAGTGAAGAACTGAAGGAGTCCTGCATCTTTTTTTTTTATCTGCTTCTGTTTAAAAAGCCAACATTCCTCTGCTTCATAGGTGTTCTGCATTTGAGATGCAGTGAAATCTTTGCTGTTCACCAGATGTAAAGTTTTAGTTCCTTACAAACAGGGGTGGGGGGTGGGGGAGGGTGTGCAGAAACTAACATTGAAATTTTGAAACAGCAGCAGAGTGAGTGAATTTTAATTTTTGTTCATTGTTGGTGGTTTAAAAAAAAATCCCCCCATGTAATTATTGTGAACACTTTGCTTTGTGGTCACTGTAACATTTGGCGGGGGGGATGGAGGAAAAGTAACAATAGTCCATATGTCCCTGGCATCTATTCAGAGCAGTGTGCAGAATGTAATACTCTTTTGTAAGAAATGTTTTATGATTTTTAAAATAAATTTAGTGAACCTAAAAAAAAAAGAGAGATTATGAAACAGGCTTGGAGATACCAGTCAGCATTGGAATTGCAACTCCAGCTTACAGCCTTCTAAAACATGATGTGCTTTTCCTTTTGCCTCTTGATGTTGCTTAGGAACATGAAGTATTTCTCTCTCTCAATACAGCTGTCCTTTAGATTTTGTCATCAACTTAAAGTGCCTCATCTGGATGGCTACGCCAGCCCCCTAAATGGAATGACACATCCCTTCTGTGGGATACACTCTATGTTCTCAGAGCATCATGAGCTTGACTCTTCATTGCACGAATTGCTCTGAATTATAATTGTCTAATCACTTATCTGCCTCTACTACTAGATTATAGCTTCTTGAGGGCAGAGCCTCAGTCTTATTCAGTGCTTCATCCTTGATGTCTACCTCAGTGCCTGCTGATAGGTGCTCCATAAATATTTGTTAAATTAACTAAAACCCAACATAAGATTTAAGGAGTGCCTAAACTTACTACATGGAAAATTAAATGTCAGAACTTTATTACAATTTCCCTGTCCGCAAATAATTTTATGTGTTGATTCTAGCTTCTGTGGAGTCAAGTAAACTATTCGTATTTTATAAGAATGATTTTCATCTCCAAAATTCAAAGTGGACTTCATTTACATTGAAGGTTTCAACCCAGTACCCTCTTGTATACTCCCACAATTTTATGTAAATAATACTGGATAAATGGGTAGTTGAGTTGATAAATCTTAAGTTAATGTGTGTGTACCAGAGTTTCTCTGAAGTAGCCATTAAGTCCAAAGATATAAACATTTTCAATAGATAAGTACATAGGCAACGTCATTTATAATTGTTAATGTTTTTGCTGTTTTTACAGGAAATAATTAGTCTCTTCCAACCACAAAAGTTTGGCTCATTTATATAATATCCATAAAGTGCACCTGGATGGTATTTATCTTTATGAGATTTTAATTTTTAAGAGATCAGAAGAGGAAAGGGAAATTTGTAGCAAATGATACTTGGAATAGGAAGGTGCACATCTTAAGTGTATAAATTATTGATGTCAACCCTTGCTATCCTTTCATGTTGTGAACATCCTTAAATAAATGAAGGAAAGAGGATAACAGAGATGCTAAAAGAATGAAAGGGGGGAAGAAACTGTTTACTAAAGTCAAAAAATTATATTCTCCTTAAAAACAAGGCCAGAGCAAGAGGCATTTAGAAATGGCCTCTGAAGTGTGGTTTGCAGTATATTTCAGCCCAGGTTCAATTGAAGATCTAAGTCAACCCTTGATCTTGATTTCTTTTCCATTGCCCAATAGGATTTTCTGGCGTTGGCAGGTTCACTTGATGTCAGGGATCCGGCCCAGCACCATCACCAGCTCCTTCCCCCAGCTTATGTCCAATGTGGATGCAGCTTATGAAGTGGCTGAGAGGGGCACAGCTTACTTCTTTAAAGGTACCTTAAAGAACCCTCAGAGAAATAAGTGTCAGGGTACAGTGCCTGGTGTGTCTGAAACACCTAGTACTGTCAGCATCTGGTATCTCCAAGCCTGTTTCATGACAGTGTCCAAGAAGGTAGAAACCTAGTCTCTGTCCCCTGGATCTCTGCTCTGAGTGACATGGTATACTCTACTGAGAGCCTCTAATTCACAAAAATCAGCATGGAACCCTCAGGAGAACAATACAAGCAGCTGGGAGTGGAGAGATGCCTGCAACTTCAGGAGGTGGACACACACAATATGTCTCTGTCTCCAGACCTTTACTATTTGAGTGACTTCGGGAAGTTATCTAACTGCTCTCAGTCTTCATTTCTTTCTGTGCAAAATAATTATAATAATAACAACCTTGAAGATATGACAATGGCTAGCCAATGGAAGTTGTCCAATAAGTGGTAACTATCAGTTTTAGCTTGTATTTTCTTGATGCTAAGGGCTAAGGGTAGAAGGTTAGTGCCAATTTAAGCAAGAATCACCTTTTGTGAGTTGCTTGCCCCTTGTCTCTCATATATATATGACACTGAAATGAGATTATACAGATGAAAAGTATCTTGAAAAAATTGAATGTGTTAAATTTAAAACATAATTGTATCAATATTATTGCTTTCTTAAGGCATCACTAGGGATTTTGTCTCCAGAGCAAGTTTTAAGTCTTTTACTGAATTGAATTGAGGCTTTTATCTCCTACTAGGTTTTAGCCATGGTAAATATCCGATAAACTAGCCCTATTTGTGATCCTGCATAGAAATCCTCACGAGTGAAGAGCATCACTAAATGGTACAGAGTTTTTGTAAATTTTAATTTCTGTTTCCAGGACCCCACTACTGGATAACAAGAGGATTCCAAATGCAAGGTTCTCCTCGGACTATTTATGACTTTGGGTTCCCAAGATACGTGCAGCGAATAGATGCTGCCGTCTATCTCAAGGATGCACAGAAGACCCTTTTCTTTGTGGGAGATGAATACTACAGGTATGGCTTTTCTCCTTTTGATTGTCCAGATGTATTCAGTAAGAAGGAAAAATCCTTTTGCAGAAAAGAATGCAAAGCAAGTTTGCTATAGGCCCATTGACTCTTCTCAGCCGCTGGGGTGTCATTTACTGATGGTTGATACTGTCTTCAAGATACTGAACCATCCAAATAAGTGAAACATTCATTCAATAATCCCATTGTTTGGTCTTTAGCACATGAATCATCCAAAGCTTTCAAATCACTCATTAACTGGACCCCCAATGGCCTAAAAGAGTGGATGTAGCACTTCCAGTATATAATTACCCACTGGGAATGCCTGAAAGAAGAACTGATTCCCTCTTGGGTATCTATGCATTCCAGCACAGTCTGTGATTTTGTGCAAAATGAATGTGGTCTTGACTATGGGGCTCTTTGAAGGAAATTTTTGCTGAAATGCAAAGGCCTTATTGCCAAGTCCTTTAACCCAGAACATGAAGATTCTTCTTATCCAAGGAGGATTACATATCATTTCCATGCCCGTCTTGCAGGAGGTTATTTTAAGCAGATCCAGTCACTGCACACAGGGTCACACCTCATCTCTCCTGCCTCATCTTACCACTTTAATTGACTTATGTTAGAGAACTGAGTGCAACTCTTTGTCAAGCGCTGACTCTGCACCTTCTTTATTCACAGCTCTCACTTTAGCATTGCTTGTTTTTCTGAACTATAAGAAAGAAACCAAAACAGACTCTAAACAGGTGACTGTGCTAAACGCTTTAGGTCCCTGTTAGGGTCTGCTTGGCAGAGGATCCAACTTTGGTCCAAGGGTTTTCATTCTATTTTCTATTATATATTTTTAATAACCATTTCTGTGGCATAAAATAAATTTATAAATAAATATCTGTCATCTTCCTCAATTTAGAGCTGAGAAAGTAATATAACTGAAGCACAGATATACTTCATGAAAAGAAAAATTTATTTCATAAAAATGAATGTCAAAATGTGGACCCTGCTGACTTTTCTGGGCCACTGAGAGCCCTGGTAGCATTGCTCAAAGTATCACGTGCTGTCATGAGTTGTCACTTCCAGTCCAATGTTTAAACCACTAAGCCAGCTAATTTTCTTTCAGAACTTCCTTTATGAAATATCAATAGTTATTCCCTTATTAAGTCCCTAATATCTGCTGGGCATATTCTCCAAAGTCTTTCTTTAAGGTAAGGTGGCTGTAATCACCGTGTTGACATACAGGAAGATAGATATTGAGAAATCCAACTCCTATTTTAGGTATTCAGAGAATGGCATCCAGAGATGCGTGTATGAGCAGGTGTGTGAGAGTATGAGTTATGATTATTTGGTTATTTGTCAAAGCCTGTTCATAGCCCGATTCTCCTTGTGGGGATTTTTCACTCTCTTATTATTTCTATTCTCCATTCATCGCCTGGTCTTTGGACTAATCTACCACCCACAAGCACCCGCAGTAAAGCATGGACCTCCAACCAGGCAGGACTGAGGCTTAACAGCTAACACAAGGGGCCTGGTGAGAGGTTTTTAATTCTCCATAAATTTAGGGATGGGGAGGGGAGAGTCCCTGATTTTAACGATTCCTTATTCCCCTGAGGAAATAATTTTGAACCTTTCCAGTTGAACTTCTGTGAGTGTCTATTAAGGAAAAGTCTTTAGTAATCTAAATAAAACAGAGTCATTAAAAAGTTGGCCTAGGGCACTAATGCAAATATTAAAGGGCTCCTTTTGCTGGAAAGGAAAAGAAACTGCAGTAGACACTTTTGATATTAACCTCCCCAGGTTATTGAGAGTATTAAGTGATATAATGCATGTAGATACCTAGCACAGTTCCTGGCATATAGTAGATGCTCAAAAAGAGTGACTGTTCAGTAATAGTAGGAACTTATATGGTAATTAACAAATAATTGCTTTAAAAGTTGTGATAATTAACAAATGATTGCTTAAACTTCAGTATTCCTATAAACAGCAATCCAGTCAAAGAGCTGGTCAAAGGGGATTTTCTTTTTAAATACTGAAGGGCCCTGAAATTGCACTGAAATCTCTGCTTTTGGCAAGGCAGAGACAGTCATTTCAGCAATCGAAGTCTTCTACTTCATACTCTCCGACACAAACACTGGTTTACATACTAAGGAATAAGACAAATAACCTTGAAAAGGTTATTTTCAAATAACCTCAAAAGTTCAGGAAAAGCTAACATATCATCTTTATTAATAAATCCCCCTGAATTCCACACATTTCGCGCATGAGTATGACATCTTATTGTCTTGTAAAGCCCTATATTGGTTAGAAATTATGTTCAGCTGCTAGTAAGAGAGACCCAGTAATAACTGTGGCTTAAACACATAAGGGTCTTTTTTTCTCATATATGTAAAATGTCTGAAGTTTATCAGATTTAGAGCTGGTAAGGTGGGTCCATGGCCATTAGGGACCCAAGTTCCTTCTGACATTTTGCTCTAGTATTAACAGGTAGCTTCCACTCTCATGGTTGCCACAGGATTCAAGGTGGCCAATGGCGCCTCAGCCATTACATCCTATTCTAAATAGGAAGAAAGAGGGCTGGAAGGAAAAAGCAAAGGAGGCAATGAAGTTCTATAGGTAAAGCACATGGACACACTCAAAAATACAAAAGCCTCAAGTTACAGAGCAATAATTTTACTATTGACACCCATTGACATTGTGTTAGGATTTATTTTCCTTAGTCATTCCTCAGGTTCTTCTTCATGCTAATTCAGTCTGTGACACAAATAATGTGCCAAGGGAAGAAAAGTCTCTGGATATGCAGGTTGTCAGGGAAATTCTCCATGAACCCCTAGGGCTGGGGACCCGTTTTAGTGAATGAAATGGCATGAGAAAACTACTGAAGAATTCCTCCACTGAAGTTTGAGTGTTGGCTTGGGGCTAGGTTGATTCAGTCTGTAAGAGTAAGAACCCACATGTCAGTGTAATATTGATAGTAACTTACAGAGGAGCAGCCCACAGAACTACAAAGTGAAATCCAAAAGGGGGTTCTGCCATGCTGATGTCGTCACATGCTACATTACGAAATGACATACTGGTTAAACTTTACTAACAAGGGCTACTTCCCCATACATTTGTTTGCTTTCATTCCTTCCTTTTCTTTTCCTAGAAGACCTCAATGATCCAGCCAGTTTTTTTCTTTACATTACTTCCACTACCTATGGTTAATTTCTCCCTATAGATGTTCTCCCTTGCCAACTAATACCAGAGCAGTGATTACACCAAGGAGTTTCTGAGAACTGGGGGGGTGGGCAGGGGGACGGGGAGATGCTATCAACTCCATCATTCTTTGACATGGTCAGTGTTTTCTAAATTTTGTGTAAAGTGACTTTCAAATCTATAGGTTCCATCCATTTTCCACTCCTAAATCACTCTTTCTATATATATGGAGGCATGATTGATGCAAAATAGGATACAGTCTTCTAAATTCTTTCCTTCCTAGATATCCCAAGAATACTGGAACTGGATCTGTTTATTTAAGGATTTTATAGTTAGTCACCATAGAGAAATAAATAATAAGTAATAAAAATTTAAAAGATGGGTGGAGTTCAAAATCTTGGGTTTTTAATCTTATTTTTTTTTAATGTATTGCCAAACTACCACATTCAACATACATATATTGGGCATGATTACATGTCAGGATCTGTACTAGGACCTTGACACATGAGAAGGCACAAAGTTTGCTGTTTATAAGAGTGTAGACAAGAGTAAGAGAGTGTTAATGTCAACTCTAACAGCAGTCATCTGGCAACCTGGATCACCTTTCTGTTTTAGTTTAATCATCTTCAAAATGGAGGCAGAAATAGTATCTACTTCATTGAGTTGTGGAAATGAATGAGAAAAATGTGAAATGCCTGTCCTATAGTAAGTACTCAGTTCATATTGGGTGTTTGTTATTAATGCCCCCAACAAGTCTTACAGTTGAGGGTAAATGTATAGATAAGTAATTAAGAGCAATCCAGGTGCCACAAGTGGCCTTGTAAAAGACTGCACAGGGATCAGTGGGGCAAAACAAAGAGGAAATGGCCAATTCTAGCAAAATTGTCAAGAAAGAGTTCTTAGAGGAAGCAGTGACTGAGCTTCATCTTGAGACTTGAGTAGGAGTTTCCCAAACAGGAGGGGCAGGGTGCTTCCCGGCAGAGAGAGCAGTTGAAGCAAAAGCACTGATGCATAAAAAAGCCTGTGTATAGGAGGAAAACCTCAAGCAGTTCAGTATGATTAGAACGTGGGCTAGAATGAGAGATTTGGCCCAAGGACGGAGATCATGGAGGGCCTATGCCTTTCTAGGGAGATCAGTGTTAATTTATAGAAAAGAGGGATATCTTTAAATGTCTTAAACAAGGAAGTAACCCATTAAGATTTGTGTTATTAAAATATCACTCTGGCAGCAGTGTGACTGGATTAGAGGGGGACAAGACTGGAAGTCAGCCAAACCAGTTAGGCCAGAAAGTAGTGGGAAACATCTTCAGAGTGCTTAAAGAAAATATTCTCAACCAAGAATTCTATATTGCACAAAGCTCTTTTTCAAAAATGAAGGCAAAATAAAGACATTCCCAGATAAACAAAAACAGAGAATTTGTCATTAGCATCTTCCTTACAAGAAGTACTAAAGAAAATTCTTCAGGCTTCAGCAAGTAACCCCAGACAGTTATTTGAAATTTTGAATCCACATAAAAAAACAGAGTAACAGTAAATATAATTATGTAATTATAAAAGATAGTATAAATGTATTTGTTCTCTTAACTGATTTTTAAATTAATTAAAATTAACTGTATAAAGCTGTGTGTGTATATATATATATATATATAAAATTGTATGGTTGAGCCTATGACATATAGAAAGATAATATACATTTATATATAAACTTTGAAGCAGATTATGTTAAGTTAAAATATATATATAGTATGCTCTATAGCAACCACTAAGGAAATAACTTTATTAAATGAAGTAAAAAACTCATGAAAGAAATTTAAATGGTACACTGGAAATTCTTCATTAAAGCAAAAGAAAGCATTAAGGAGGAAAAAAGAAACTAAAAAAGATATGAGACCTGTAGAAATTAAAAGCAAAATGGCAGATATAAATCTAATTATATCAATAATATTAAAAGTGAATAGATTAAACAATCTAATCAAATTGCAAAGGTTGTCAGACTGGATAAAAAAATAAGATGTCACTGTGTACTCAAAGATACAAACAGACTGAAAGTAAAAGGATGGAAAAAATATACATCATGCAAACAATGACCATAAGAAAGCCAGGGTGGCTATGCTAATACCAGGCAACAAAACATATTAAAATAATACTTTTAAAATAAAAAGTATTACTAGGAATAGAGAGAGATAATTTATAGTGATAGAAGGGTTACTCTACCAGGAATATAAGACAACCTAACAGCAGGGCCCCAAAATGGATGAAGCACAAAAACTGACAAAAATGCAGGGAGAAAACCACAACTGAAATAATCATAGTTGGAGACTTCAATACTTCACTTTCAATAATGGACAGAACGACTGGACAACAAGAGCAATTAGGAAAGGAAGACATGAACAGCATTATAAGACAACTAGACCTAACAGATATCTATGGAACACTTCACTCAACAAAAGAAGACTACACATACTTCTCAGGTGCATGTAGAACATTGTCCAGTACAGTTGATATGTTAGACCAAAATACAAGCCTCAGTAAATTTAAAACCATTAAAATCATACAAAATATCTTCTCTTGTCACATTGGAATAAAGCTAGAAATCAATACCAGAAGGAAAACTGGAAATTGTACAAATAAGTGGAAATTATACTTCATGCTCTTCAACAACCAATGGGACAAGAAGAAATCACAAGAGAAATGAGAAAATACTTAAAGGTGAATGAAAATTAAAATACAACATATGAGAACTTATTGATGAAGTTAAAGCAGTGCTCAAAGGGAAATTTCTAGCTGTAAATACCCATATTTAAAAAGAAGAAAAAACTCAAATCAATAACCTAACTTTCCACTTAAGACACTGGAAAAAAGAGCAAATTAATCCTAAAATAAGCAGGAAAAAAGGAAATAATAAAGATTACAGTGAAAATGAACGAAGTAGAGAATATATAAACAATTTGAGAAAATCCACAAAACTAAATTTGATTCTTTGAAAAGGTCAAGAAAATTGACAAACTGCTCACTAATTGACCTAGTGAAAAAAAGACCAAAATTACTAAAATCAGAAGTGAAAGAGGGAACATTACTACAAACCTTACAGAAATAAAATTGGTTATAAAGGAATGAACAATTATGTGCCAATAAATTAGAAAATTTGGATGAAACAGACAAATTCCTAGAAAGATACAAAGTGGTGAAACTGAGTCAAGAAGAAATAGACAGCCTGAATACACCTATAACCACTGAAGAGATTTAATTAATAATTTAAAAAATTATCCACAAAGAAAAACCTAGGCCTACATGTTTCACTGGTGAATTCTACCAAAACATTTAAAGAATTATTGCCAATTTTTCACAAACTCCTCCAAAAAATAGAAGAGGAAGGAATACTTCCTAACTTATTGTATGAGGCCAGCATTGCCCTTATATGGAAACCAAACAAAGGCATCACAAGAAAATAAAACTTCAGACCAAAATATTGTGAATGTGGATGCAAAAATCCTCCAAAAGTACTAGCAAACCAAATCTAGAAATATATAAAAAGAATTACACACCATGACCAAGGGGAAATTTTTTTCCCCAGGAATGCAAGGTTGGCTTAACATCTGAAAATCAATTAATATAATACACCATACCAATAGAATAAAAAAATTAAAAACCATATGATCATCTTAATAGATGTAGAAAAAGCATTTGACAAAATCAAACACCATTGCATGATTAAAACATTCAACAAACTAGGAATAGAAGGAAATGTTTCAATCTGATAGAAAGCATCTATGAAAACCCACAGCTGATATCATACTCAGTGGTGAATGATTGGACGCTTTCCCCTAATATCAGGAACAAGACAAAAATTTCCATTCTCACCACTTCTATTCAACATTTTACTGGAGGTTCTAGCGGGGCAATTAAGCAAGAATGAATGATATAAAAAATTAATGATAGAAAAGATTGGAAAGAAAGTAAAATTATCTTTATTTGTATGTCATATAATCTTTTACATAGAAAAGCCTAAAGAATCCTCAAAAGAAAAAAAACTGTTATAACTAATAAATGAGTTCATCAAGTTTGCAGAGTATGTGTTCAATATGAAAAAAATCTATTGTATTTCTATACACTTCAATGAACAATGCAAAAATAAAATTAGAACAATTCCACTTACAATAGCATCAAGAAGAAAAACATACTAAGAAATAAATTTTAACAGAACAAGTAGAAAACTTGTAATATGAAAACTACAAAACATTGTTGTAAGAAATTAAACGAGATCTAAGTGGAAAGATATCTTATGTTCATGGGTCAGGCTTCATGTTTTTAAGATGGCAGTTTCTCCCCAAATTGATCTGCAGACCCAACACAATCCCTATCAGAATATCACTGGTTTCTTCAGGGAAACTGACAAGCTGATCTTAAAATCTATATGGAAACTCATAAGACCCAGAATAGCCAAAATATTTTGAAAAAGAAGAATAAAGTTGGAGAGCTCAGACTTCTCAATCTCAAAACTTACTAGAAAGCAAAAGTAATCATGACAATGTGATACTAACATGAGAATAGACATATAGGTAAATGGAATAAAATTGACAGTCCAGAAATAAACCCATATATCTATGCTCGGTTGATTTTTTACAAGGAAGCTAAGGCCATTCAATAGGGAAAGAATAAAATTAGAAGTAAAGCAAAATTAAAGGAGTAAACAGGAATTCCAGTTTGTACATATGTAGTTTGAAATGCTAGTGATATCAATGAATGGAAATGTCTGGAAGGCAGTTGGAAATACAGATTTTGAATTCAGAGAATTCAGGCTGGAGATATAAATTTGCAATTCATCATACAGTAAGATAGTAATTGAGACCATCAATACTTTTCAACATTGTTATTAATTCTTTGTTCCAGAATTTTCTCACAGTCACTTTCCTCATGGGGACCTGGTTCCTGACCCTTATCTAGGATGGTACATGGCAGCTTCTTTCTCTTCTCCCTTCTCTTCATTCCTGACCACTCTCACCCCTGCCCTCTCTAGTGAGATCACAAAGGTCCCTTCCTCCATGAAAGCCATGTGATTCCTGGCTAGAAGTGGATTATTTACTTCAAAGGGGATTCCACCAGAAATTCCACTAGATTTCACTAGAAAGGTCTCCTTGAAGAAACTTCCTGAAACATATACCATAAATACTTATCAATAAATTCCTCTTTTTGCCATCCTTTCTCACATTTTCTTTAAGCATCTTTTAGCAGACTGAACTCCCTATTCAGTACTTCAAAGAAGGCAGAATGGAATTAAGTTTTGCCACTGACATAAGTTAGAAATCATCACAATGAAAACACCAGAAATTCCTAACAAATCTAAGGTCTGATCATACAGTTAAACAATATGCAAGTACTTTACCAATATAGTCCCCAAATTCTTAGATTACAAAGGTAGAGAGTAAGATAATATATATGAAAAACCACATCAGATATCTATGGCGATATCGCTAGTAAAGTGTCGCTGTCAGTAATGATTTAGTTAATATCTATACCCATTGATCAATATTAAATGATGAAACAAATACTCTTAAAGGAAATAAACATAGTTACTGGTCAATCACTTTTAGTTGGTATTTAGGCTTCACAAACAAGACCTCAGTAATGAGAAAACGTATGCAATGATTTTAGCAGTTTTCTAGTATATTTACAATAAATATTTTCTTAGTATTCAAATATTGATGGTTAATTATGTGTTAGGAATCACAATGAGTATATTCTCTCATTTTCCCATCTGTCTTCTCAACAATCTTGAGAAGTAGGTATTGCTATCTCAATTTCATAGTTGAAAATATTGCATCTAAGAGATTAAGTGATTAGATCAAGGTCACACAGCTAAAAATAGTCCATCTGAGGCTATATTTTATGCCATCTGAATCCAAATACAGAGATCGGTTCCATCTACCATACGTAGTCATCTTTTATTCTCTTCACCATTGATTTATTTATTTACTGTCAATTAAAATACCCATGCCCATAATTCTCATCCTGTCATATAATTTTATTTTCTTTTACCCTCAGCCAAATCCTCAACATACTAGTAGACCTCCTTAACCTCTTTTCTGCTGAGATCTCTGGACTACCTCCAACATTCTCTAACCCTCCTTTCTCCTCTTCTCAACTTGCCTACTATTGCATGTTATCCTAATGAAGTGTGTTTGAAAAATTAGGTAAAGACTAAGCTCTTTGGTGACTTAGGATCCCAGACCAAATCGCAACATTCACTAAACGTCATACTACCCAGTCAGTTATTGGTTCTTGGGGCCAAAATAAACTAAAAAGTCTTATATCTTGGGCCAGACCTTGATGTTGACATGTACCAGGGACATGCATGTGTGTATGTATGTGTGTGTGTGTGTGTGTGTGTGTGTGTGTGTGTGTGTGTGTGGTTTCTCTCATCTTCATGACTACTGTATTGCAGATAAGGAAACCAGGGCTCAGAGCTCAGAGCACTTTCCCCTGATCACAGAGCCAGCAGGTAACAGAGTCAGAACTCAAACCCAGAACCATCTGACTATACACTCTTTGCTCTATAACAGAAATCCTCAAATATCTTTCCAAAAACCAAGGGCTAGATCATCACAAAGTTTTCAGCAGTCCACAGAAAAATAAAAATAGCACAATACAATAAACACAGGGGGGTGTGATCTGGGTCAGTATTATTGGCAAGAACCATTTTTTATTCTGAGATTATGTCCTTTCTGCCTTTTTTAGTATTAAAGTTTCTTTTCTTTGTGAAATGATAATGAAAATAGGTGGTAATTTTTATTTTGAGGGTTGATGGTAATGTTCTTACTTGGTAAAATGAAAAGTAGGTAACCCTATGTTAATTATGTAGGCCCATCTACACAGTGTCTACGTAAAAGGTCCGAATGAAATATACATGTTATCAGCTAATCTTAAAATGGTGACTTATGTGTCAGACTGATACTTTGAGATAGATTTTATTGAGAGTAATACTCTTTGGAAAGCAGTTATAGGATAAAAGGCAAGAGAGCAGAGAGGGGGTTGGCAGAAAGGGAGAGGGACTATTAAATACATAAGTGGTAGAAGGGATGGAGGAAAAAAAATGATTTCATAGTTTTGCCAAAATTTTTGCCTACATTTTTATAAATGCAATTGAAAATTAAAATTCTCAGCCAGACATTGCATCTCTAAAATTTCTTCTGAAATTTTATTTACATTTAATATTATTACCTCCATTATCCTCTAAACATATATATATGATTTTAGATGTCACTATCACCCACCTTAGCAAACTAAGCAGACAGTTAAAAAGAGAAAGATTTATTTTTCAGATCTTTCTATTGGATTAATAGTCATCATTTTCTCTTTAAAACTTATTCCTGTATTATTTAAACAGTTTTTCTAGTCTCAGAAAAGATCTTTACTCTCTCCTTTCATACTTTCCAGATTTCTCAATCCAATTTAAATATAATACAAGCAGATCCCAACTTGTAATAGGTTTCCCTATAGATATTCTTTAGTCAGTCACTTGTTTGGAACTGAGAACACATTTTGCCATAAAACAATATAAATGGTGATTAAGTTCTCAAAATCACTCATAAATATTTAATGAACACAAAGGTAAGGCATAGCTCTAATTATAATAGCTCAGCTTCTAATCCTCTATTCAGAGCAGACGAAAGAGGATAAAGACATGAAAGGCATTTCACCATTTTCCCTGAGCTTAGGGGTCAACATTAAGCAAAGAATTCAAAATGTCATCTTCTCTGGCATCCCCCCACCACACTTCTCTCTATATCTATAGACACCAAATGTCTCTTGGTCACTTCTTTGCTCTTCCTTTTGCATCCCTCTCCCCAAATATTTTAAGCTTTGGAATTATCTTCCTCACTCCCTTCACTCAAAGCATCCATTTTCCCAGTACAACTGCCTCAGGGAATTGAGAGAAGAAAACCTAGTGAACAAAGATTAATATGTAAACAACCTGTACTTTCAGTGTCTGACTCTAGATTTCAGACACTGGAACAAAGTGAGCAAAAGAAGTCCAAGCCATGGGAGAGGCAATATGCCTGACTGTTCTTTCTCTCCAGTCTTTCCCTCATTGCAGTCCTGATACCTTGCAACCACTCCTTCTAATACCATACAAGTGTCCTGTCCCCACTCTTTATTGGCACTTCTGATGACAACAAAATATGGTAAATGGCTTCCATGTTTATTTGCGCTTACAGTAACTCATATAGCTTGGTTTTCCCCTTGGCCTACTTGGAAGATTCTAATAGCTCTCCTGGAAAGGGAGTTTGGACTCCTATTGATACTTCTATGATTTAGCTTCCACCCCTATCCTCAACATCCCATAAAGCACCTCAGCCCACTAGTCAGTTTCAGCCTGAATACTTCTTTGCCAACGTTTGATCCTCTCAGTATCATGAGAGATCTGTCCCCTGGCCTGTGAAGTCATAGTCACAAGAAAGGCACATTTCAGGAGAAGGTGGATGTGATCTGCTGCTGCAGGAAACTCTTAGTGGCACAGACACAGGAGAAATTGACCTTTGGGTGGGAAAGGAGTGGCGTGTCCACCTTGGGAATGTCCACATTGGGAGCTCTATGCTAATGAAGAAAGGACTTTCTCACACTTTAAATGAAATCTTCTTGAAGGGAAAAGAGTCTGCCCTGCCTACATGCTGAACTCATACAAGTCATAGTGATTCATACAAGTCACAGTCTTTTCTACAAGGGGTAATTTAGATCACAAAGAGATGTACTAACCAATCTTCAGAGTTATCATTGCACGGTAGTTGTGAATTCAGGAAAAAAAAACCCTAATCTACTCTTTGGTCAGTTGTATAATCTTTCTAGGAAACAAAACAATTTAATTCAATTAAAACAATTTAAAAGGCAAAGTCTCCATTATTCCAGATTTTCTCATTTCTTGTCTTTATCTATTGAGCATTCACACATTTATTTATTCATTCACTGTGCACTATTTGTTCAATCCCTCTTCTATGGTACACAGCAAGAAGCTCATTAATGAAAGCCTCTGTGAAGGGTTTTTAACTGTTTGGTAAGCCAAGAAATTCATACATAGAGAACATAAGCGAGACAGAAATTGCAACAGTAAATAAAGCACTAAAAATATACGCAGAGTTCCCATTAAAAGGCAGTATTTTTTTAATTATAGAAATATTATCCTATAATTCTAAACAATATAACTATTTCTAAACAATATATCTGGCAATTTTTTAAAGAGAATGTTTAGAGCAATGACTCCACTCCTAAACTACTAGTGTTCCTAGAATCTCTGGAAACTGGGAGAGAAATGGCAGTGTGTGTGTGTGTGTGTGTGTGTGTGTGTGTGTGTGTGTGTGTGTGTGTGAAAGAGAGAGAGACAGAGAGATAGAGAAAGATCTAAAGTAAATCATAAATCAGCCCTGGCTAAATATGCCTGACTAGCACAGTGTCTTCTACAATCGATAAATACTTCTTGTTTATATTATTTATGAAATAATATTTCTTCCAGCTATGATGAACGAAAAAGGAAAATGGAAAAAGACTATCCAAAGAATACTGAAGACGAATTTTCAGGAGTTAATGGCCAAATAGATGCTGCTATGGAGTTAAATGGTGAGTGTTTCCACTGTAAAGTTTCTTTGTAGAAATTGTAACAAGAAATCTGGTCTCTGCTTTAACATAGAAGAAGATGGATTTCCAAATGGGAGTCCTTGGTTCTTATTTTTTTGTCCCTGAGTCCCTTATAAATTTATCTAACAAGATTAACCACCAGAAAGAGTATAAAAAGTCTGTCATTATGGTTCTCTCTTTACATATGGAAAGTTTTAAAAGTATAGCTTCAGTGCATTAGTCAGCTACATCATAAAGGCCATCCAGTCAAAATTACCTTTTTCATCTTTAAAATGCACATACTCTCAACCTTCCCAGTACCTTTCCCCACTCCCTCACCTAACTCCTGAAATTTAACACATAGCTGGGAAAGTTGAACTGAATTGAACTGGGTTGAATAAGTTTAATTGGATCTTTTGAATCAGTCAAAACATTCTTCTTGAGTACATAGCACAGAGCTGGACACTGTTCAGAAATGCAAAGACAGTTCGATATGGTCTCTGCACTTGTGGAATGGTTATTCTCTTTGGGAAATGACCCTCCATCCAACACAGATGAAATTACTAGGAAACAAGACAATCTATAATTTAGTATTGAATAGTGTGGTAGTCTTCACAATAATTGCAAGAGGTCATCTGAGGAAGAAAAGATCAAAACAGGAATCAGGTTCTGTAGATTTCATGGTGGGACTTCAGCTGGGTTTTAAAGAATGGCTAGAGGTTTGACTAGGGAAAGAAAACAGTGGGGGCTGGATTTCCTGGAGGGGAACAGCCTGGGTAGAAGCAAAGAACACCTCTGGCATGAGCAGAGAGATTAGAGATGATCAACATGTTAGGGGTGTCAAGTTCTAGGGCTCAGAGAGAGCTGTGCAGAGGATTAGCTAACTGCCACCTGACACATTCTCAGTCCTCCTTTGGTGCTACCTCAAGAAAGTTACAACTACAAGACAATCCCATTTATAAATTTGCAAGTCATTTTCAGTAACCATAATTTCAACTTTGTCTCCTTTAGGCTACATTTACTTCTTTTCAGGACCCAAAGCGTACAAGTATGATAGAGAGAAGGAAGATGTGGTTAGTGTGCTGAAATCTAGTTCCTGGATTGGTTGCTAAATAGAAAAGTCTAGTCTTTCCTAAGGAATGAAGATGACTGAGAGCAGCTGGTAACCGGATCTTAAGGACTAAATCAGAACTCAGGTTACGTATTCTTCCCATGGCCTTCAATTCTATGGGTAATTTAGAATTTGTTGAAAATAATTCTGCTTCTAAACTGTTTCTTAGTTTCGGATTCAGAATTTTAATCCAAATGGAAAATTCCTATATGGTCAACTTTACACAAAATCAGAATCAACACAATGCATGCTTCAGTTAGACACCCGTCATTTTTTTCTTACCTAATACACTGAAGCAAATTGATAAGTTCGTTTTTTATTTCCAGGAAGAAACCTACTTGTGGACTCCCTGACATGTATTATAATTCTTTTAATAGGAAATAGCATTACTATACAAATTATAATAATTCTTTACAAGCAGTGGCTTTTTTGGCCTTAACATTTGTTATGATGAATATAAATGTATCCGCCTTTACTTTAAACATATCACAGACAACATACTGTATAAGTTTTGTTTCTCCTTGTTTTTGTGTTTGTTTGTTTGTTTGACTCTATGTGTGCTCACTGGTCTTTGAAGTAGGTTACAGTGGGCAAACCTACTCAAATGGATTTTCATACTAGGTAAGAGGTGGGCACTTTGCAACAGGAAGACTTTTAACAAAAACCAATAAAAATGTTGTAAAAGAATAGTTCCTCATTTCTCTTTCGTTAATGTTTACTAACTTCTATCACACTTTGGCAACAAATTCTGTGTACCTATAGAAAACTCAAACCTTGATATAGTATCATGAGTATGCAGACCCAGAAAAAAATACTCATAATTCACTCTTTTACCTTCTTTCCGAAAATAAAATGCCCTCAATGAAACTATCTTTAACCCATCTAAGTGGGTCTCTTCTGAACAGCTTTCCATTTAGGGAAGTTTGTCTTTTGTTTTAGTTTTTCTCACTTCAAGCTAAACCATTTTTTTCCTACCTAGCCATTAGTACAGATAAAATACAGCTGTCTGTCATTCTTAATTTTTTTTTTTTTTTTTTTTTTTTTTTTTTTTGTGGTACGCGGGCCTCTCACTGCTGTGGCCTCTCCCGTCGCGGGGCACAGGCTCCGGACGCACAGGCTCAGCGACCATGGCTCACGGGCCCAGCCGCTCCGCGGCATGTGGGATCCTCCCGGACCGGGGCACGAACCCGCGTCCCCTGCATCGGTAGGCGGACTCTCAACCACTGCGCCACCAGGGAAGCCCCTATTTTTTTAATCTTTACATTTTAGTAGTTCTACTATAAAACATTGATAAAGGAAATTGAAGATGATTCAAAGAAATAGAAAGATATCCCATGTTCTTAGATTGGAAAAATTAATATTGTTAAAATGGCCATACTACCCAAAGCAATCTACATATATAACACTATCCCTATCAAATTGCCCATGACATTTTTCACAGAACTAGAACAAATAATCCTAAAATTTATATGGAACCATGAAAGACACAGAATTGCCAAAGCAATCCTGAGGAAAAAGAACAAAGCTGGAGACATAACCCTCCCACACTTCAGAAAATACTACAAAGCTACAGGAATCATGGTATTGGCACAAAATAGATGTATGGTTCAATGGAACAGAAAAGAGAGCCCAGAAATAAACCCACACACCTACAGTCAATTAATCTTTGACAAAGGAGGCAAAAATATACAATGGAGAAAAGACAGTCTCTTCAGCAAGTGGTGTTGGGAAAGCTGGACAGCCACATATAAATCAATGAAGTTAGAACACTCCTTCACACCCTACACAAAAATAAACTCAAAATGGCTTCAAGATTTAAATATAAGACATGACACCATAAAACTCGTAGAAGAGAACATAGGCAAAATATTCTCTGACATAAATCATAGCAACGTTTTCTTAAGTCAGTCTCCCAAAGCAATAGAAGTAAAAGCAAAAATAAACAAATGGGACTTAATCAAACTTATAACTTTTGCACACTAAACGAAACCACAAACAAAACAAAAAGACAACATACAGACTGGGAGAAAATATTTGCAAACGATGAGACTGACAAGGGCTTAATTTCCAAAATATACAAACAGCTCATACATCTCAATAACAAAAAACAAACAACCCAATCAAAAAATGGGCAGAAGACATAAATAGACATTTCTCCAAAGAAGACACACAGATGGCCAAAAGGAACATGAAAAATGCTCAACTTCATTAATTATTAGAGAAATGCAAATCAAAACTACAATGAGGTATCACTCACACCAGTCAGAATGGTCATAATTAAAATGTCTACAAATAATCAATGCTGGAGAGGGTGTGGAGAAAAGGGAACCCTCCTACATTGTTGGTGGGAATGTAAATTGGTGCATCCACTATGGAAAACAGTACGGAGGTTCCTCAAAAAACTAAATAGAGTTGCCATTTGATCCAGCAATCCCACTCCTGGGTATATATCTGGAGAAAACTCTAATTTGAAAAGATACATGCACCCCAATGTTCATAGCAGCACTATTCACAATAACCAAGACATGGAAGTAACGTAAATGTCCATCAACATACAAATGGATAAAGAAGATGTGGTATATATATATATATATATATATATATATATATACAATGGAATACTACTCAACCATAAAAAAGAATGAAATAATGTCATTTGCAGCAATATGGAATGACCTAGAGATTATCATACTAAGTGAAGTAAGTCAGAAAGAGAAAGACAAATACCATATGATGTCACTTATATGTGGAATCTAAAATGATACAAATGAACTTATTTACAAAACAGAAACAGACTCACAGACATAGAAAACAAACTTATAGTTACCAAAGGGGAAAGGGAGGGGAGGGATAAGTTAGGAGTTTGGGATTAGCATATACAAACAACTATATATAAAATAGAAAACAACAAGAACCTACTGTATAGCACAGAGAACTAAATTCAATATCTTGTAATAAACCATGACAGAAAAGAATATGAAAAAGAACATATATATATGTATACATATAACTGAACCACTTTGCTGTTCACCAGAAACTAACACAACATTGTAAATCAACTATATTTCAATTAAAATAAATTTTCAGTACTTCTACAATTAGATGATAAAACACATTTAACATATTTCATAGACTGGAACATCTACAGTGTTCAACAGATATTAGCTATAATTATTACCATCATTTATTAAATTTGTTTCATACACTCACTAAAAAGACAATATTAGGAAGGGACTGGGGACTTCCCTAGTGGCGCAGTGGTTAAGAGTCCACCTGCCAATACAGGGGACACGGGTTCGAGCCCTGGTCCGGGAAGATCCCACATGCTGCAGAGGAACTAAGACCATGCCCCACAGCTACTGAGCCTGCACTCCAGAGCCAGCAAGCCACAACTACTGAGCTCATGTGCCACAACTACTGAAGCCCACGTGCCTAGAGCCTGTGCTCCACAACAAGAGAAGCCACCACTGTGAGAAGCCATACACCACAACAAAGAGCAGCCCCAGCCCACAGCAACTAGAGAAAACCCACGCACTGCAATGAAGACCCAACGCAGCCAAAAAGAAAAATAATAATAAAATAAATTAAATAAATAAATAAAGTATAAGAAGTAGAAAAATGTTTTTAAAAAATAAAATGTTGAAAAAAAGAAGGATGGAGCAGTTACTCAAGGTTACTCTAACCTTTCCATTTGGTTTCTGTTACTGAAAGTGGCTATTTACAGCCAACCAGATGTTGAATCTTTGACTGTTGAAGACAAAATCTGGCATCCCTGCTTTCCAATGTCAACTGACTCTACAGAGTAAGAAAAGTCACTTTTGCAAAAACAGTCAGCTGAGGAAAACTTCTTAGTATCAATAAGCAAGGAGGGAAAACAGTCTGGCATCTCCTCAAAACACTAAACACAGAGTTACCACATAACCCAGCAATTGCACTCCTAGGTATATACCTGTGATAAATCAAAACATGTGTCCACACAAAAAAGTGCACACAAAGGTTCACAGCAGCATTATTTATAATAGCCAACAAGTAGAAACATGGCCACTAAATGAGGAGTGGATTTTTTTTAATCTGGTAAATTCACATACTTGAACATTATTTGGCAATTTAGAAAAGGACTAATACATGCTACAACATGAATGAAATGTGAAAACATTACACTAACTGAAAGAAGTCAAACACAAAAGGCCACATATTGTATGATTGTATTTATATGAGATGTTCAGAATAGGAAAAGCCATAGATGCAGAACGCTGATTACTGCTTGTCAGCAGCTGGAGGGAGGGGGCAGCTGTGACTACTAATGGGTATGACATGCTAAAGGTGATGGTGGCTAAAGGTGATGGATGACACGCTAAAGGTGATCTGTGAATAACTGAAAGCCATTAAATTGTACACCTTAAATGGAGGAATTGTATGGTATGTGAATTATATCTCAATAAACCTATTATTTGTTTTAAATGATAAGCAAGGAGATCAAGGTGGTGCAATTATCTGTGCAGGCCATGCAATCTGGTCAGCTGTGACAGGGCCCCCATAGCAATGAAACATCAGCCTGAAGGCATCTGGTGCCGAGCCCAACCAGCCAGATGTCCTCCTTATGTCCAGGGCTAGCCGAGGGGCATGTCCACTGTAAACACTAAATAAATGAATGTTACTGGGATGCATAAAGCATGTGTTCTGAGGCCTGACTGAATTCAAACCCCAGATCTGCTATTTTTAGCCTTGTGAGGTTGGTCAAGTTCCCTAATTTCTGTCTTAGTTTTCTCCTTTGTAAAATTACAATAAGAATAGTTCTTACCTCCTAAGGATATTTAGAGGCTTAAATATATGAGTCAAAATATGTAGAACTCTAGATAGTCCCTGGTACCTTATAAGGGCTCTATAATTGTTTTTGAAGCAATTAGAATTAATTTTGTTTTGAGATGCTTTGGAGAATTTGTGTATATCCCTTGAAATAGCTGAGCTATAGTACCACAAGGATTGATAACCAGTGACCTGAAATTTTTCTTTTCCAAATTCCAAATTAAATCAACAATCAAATAATATACTGACTGTGGTTAACCTCCATTCCCTGAAAGTAATTCTTACAAATCCTTATTCCTTTGTTGAGTAAGAGAACTGGCTTCCAGATATAGTTGTATGTATTTTGGAAAGATATAGTCTCTTTAAAGCACAAGAAATAGTGATTTTGTTTGTGTCAGAACTCAGTCAGAGCATTTATATGCTCATCTGAAAGAGGAATTTTGTGCAGAAGTAATTTATAACATATGCCCCTCACTTGTTTTCAGAATAACAGTGCAAAAATATTCGGTTAAATAACAGTTTTCAACAAAGTGTGGTTTGACCGCTTCTTTTGAGATCAAGAGGAAGCAGAACAGAGTTTGCTTTCTGACGACCTCTGTGTATTGTCCTATTAACCTCAGTGATAACTATTTGGAAAGTACCAGAAAGGCTACTGAAGGACAAATGGATTCACCTAGGTGAGGAGCTTCCCTAACAGCTCAGCCTTAAATTTTCTGTGACTGGACCAAGCTCTCTTCCAGTTAGCCTGGTGTGAAATGGCAGACCCACCTTTCTAGATCCTCTGTTCTTTTTCAAATGTTTCTTTGGAAACACCTTGGACTTCCATTTCACATGGTAGATCACAAACGAACTACCGTATTTTATTTGGAATTCTGTGTGATATGTTTAAAACATATCACAGGGTCTTCAAGTGCTTTCATTTATATGTACAATGATATTGAAGATTTTTGTGAATATTTATAGCCAAATTACCCAGCAAAGTACCATTTGAGAGGAAATGCATAATGTTTGTCAACAGGTTGGAGTTTTAGACTCCCATAATAGATAATAGAAAAGTCTAGGCCAGAAGATTCTCCGTGTCTCTCTCCTACAGGCCTGAGTAGGCCTAAACAGCATCTTCTGATTATCTTCCATCTGCTGAGCCTGTCTTTGGTCTCATTCCCATCCCCAAGTGGCTTGTCAACATGGCAAGACTAAAAGGCATCCTATTATACTCAAAATGCCATAATCTCTGCCTTGCTTTCACCACTTAGACTCGGAATTGAATAGAGCAGAATTGGGAAGCCTGCTGGTAAATAAGTTAGAGTAGGAAATTAGTGAGTGACTTTGGAGTCCAAAAGAGGATGCTTCTAATGCACATATCCTCATGTTAATCTCTTCTCCATTAATCTTAATCCAATACACTTTCCTTTCATTCAATATATCATTTTAAATGGTTGGGGATAATATTAAACCTTTGTTGCACAATGCAGCATGTTGTTCCTACAAGAGTAGAGGGAGAGATCAGAAAAGATAAGGATAGAAGGATGAAAAAAACTGTTGCAAAAGACCAGTTGAGAAATGTAACATTCAAATCCATTTTAGTTCATCTGCAGTAGGGGAAAAAAAGCAAGTCTGTGTAAATAGTTAGCAATTTGTTTATTCTTGGAAAAGCCCAGGCCTGTAATACAGTGTAAATAATGTGAGCTTTTGAGGTTGGTTGTTCACAGCTGCCTCGGTAGAGGATGGGATGTCAAAAGTCCTATTAGAGCACATTCCACATGAATCGCAGGCTGCCCAACAATTGTAGTGTGTCACTTTACTAAACTTTAGGCATATTTGCATGTATGAACTGACAATTTCTGGAAGTTAATAAATTTTAGATCGTTTATTTTGAAAGACTTCACCCCTTCCCTAAAACAGTTTTATCTCCACAAATAATTCAGCCTTTTTTGAAGGCCCTAGCTATCCCACCATCACCCTCAGTGCTCATTCTTAATGCATGAAAAAATATTTATTAAGTGTTTACTTTATGTGGGCACCAGTCTAGGCTCAGCTGCTTTCAAGTGTAAACTTCTGCCCTCAAGGAGCTTACATTCTAATGGGAGAGATATTCAATATTCAAATGAATAAATAAATCTAGATGCAATGAAAGACATTAAAAATGATGTGAAAAATAAATAAAGCAGGGAAGGGGATAAAGGGTGTTGGAGTGCCATCTTATAAAAGCATGTGTAGGGAAAGGATATGCTGAGTCAGGGAAATTTATGCAAAGATGTGAGTGAGGGAAGGAAGGAGACATGGTGTCTCTGGGTTTCAGGTAGAGGAATCAGTAAGTGCAAGGCCTTGAGCTAGGAAGGGGTCGGGCACATTTGAGGCACAGCAGAAAGGCCAGTATGGCTGGAGGCAGCAGGGGAGAAGAAAAGTAGAAGGAGGTGAGGTCCGAGAGAAAGGCAGCCAAACTACCCAGAGCCTGCAGGCCACCTGTGGAGATCGACTTCACGCTAATGACATGAGAAGGGTTTGAGCAGGTGCATAACATGATCTCAGCTAGGTTTCAAAGGGTCAGTCCGGCTGCCGGGTGGCAAAGAGCTTGTAAAAGCTTATGAGTGGGTGCAGGGACACCAGACAGTGGCATTTGCCAAGGGAGAGATGATGACAGTGCTGACCAAGGAAGAAGCAATGAAGATGCTAAGAATGGTTAGATCAAGGAAATTCTTCCAGGTAAAGCCAACAGGATTTGTTCCTGAAGTACCTGTGGGATTTTAGAGAAAAAGGCGGGGGGGAGTTAAGAATGACTCCAAAGTTTTGGGCCTAAGCAAGTGGGAGAAAGGTGGTGAAATGAGGAAGATTAGAGGAAGAATGGGTTTATGAGGGCTGGAAATCAAGAGGGAAATTTTGACTTTGCTGGGTTTGAGCTGCCTATTACAAATCCAAGAGAAGATGTCCAATTAGGTAGTAGATATAAAAGCTTGAGTTCAAGGAAGAATTTGGAGCTAGAAATTTGGGAGTCATAGATAGCCCTTATATTGTTATCTACAACGTTTTGAGCCCCATTCCCCCATAGGAAACTCAGGGAAAATGGATTATAAAAGAATAAGGAAGCAGATAAAAAGATCTCAAGTTTTTTAATCACCATCCAGTGCTCAGTCTACTAATCCATTCTTCTTCCCCTCTTCAAGAACATGGTTTAATTTTCAACAAGAGTTTTCGAGGTTTTGAGGGGTTTTCTCCCTTGATATTTACATTTCTTGGTACAAAAATCAAAGAATAAATCACAAAAGAAAATACAAAATCTTAAGGATTGCTCTTCTGGAAGAAAGCTGTTGGTAGCCTAGGACTTTCTTTAAAAGGTTAAAAAAGAATTTTCAAGATTTTTTTTAAAAAATCCATTTTGTTGTTATAGTGAAAACACTTCTATTTTTAATCTTACCAAGCCTTACAGAGAAAGTGACTAGCAAGTTCTCTACCACATTCTTCTGTCTTTGCCTGAAAGCCAGAGTCACTATGTCTTTACCTCAGTCAAGGCCTTCCCCAGTACCCAAGTCAATCTTCAAAACAACCATTATGCCTGGAACCTCAGTCCAGCCATCAGTGGCACTCATATCAGAAGGGCCAGTCTTGCTCTCCAGTGGGCCAGTATACCAAGGGTTAGGATGAATCCCAGAGATGTACACCTTCTTCTGCCTAACCCAGTGTGTGCAAACAGGCCCTTGACTCTGTTTGTTCCCAGTACACAGATTCATAACCCTACTTTGGCTGAACCCCCAGATCCCTTGGCTGGTGTCCTAGAATTATATTTAGTACCATAGTTTTTCAAGCATCATTACATACCTAATCTGCTTTGAGACTTGCAGTAACCCTGAGAGGTATTATTACTTCCACGGTCACAAAGGTAAGACAAGAAATGTACATGAATGTGTACAGAGAGTAAAATCAATGCCAACTAATTGCCAAGCAAGTAGCACGAACCACACATGCTACAGAAACCCAAATAAGGAAAAGGTGGCAAGAAAGAAGGAAAGAGGAAAGGAGTCTCAGATTTTCCTTCCTACAAGTGAACCTGAAGTTCAATTCTGTTATTTTCATAATATTAATACTCTAAAGTGGTTAGGTTTAACTGCCAGGACTTCCACGTCCCATAAACACAACTACATAATCAATCTCCTTCTCTGTATCTCTCTCTCCTTCCCTCTCTCCCCCTACTCTCACTCTTTGTTAATTACAGGCTAGTCACAAAAATATGTGAATAAGTTTCAACCAGATCAAATTTAGTTTGAAAGCCTGAAACCTAAATAGGTTACATGCATATGAATGGAAATTTCACTGTATTTGAAGCAGGCTTCAAACTACTACAGAAAGTAAAGCCTGTTCCGGAAAGTATACCACATGAAAAACTCTAGCAATCTGATTTTGGAGTCTTTCAATATTTCTGTGGTCTTGGTGGTGCTGTGTGCGGGGATCATGCACAGTATCCTGCTTTTGCTCCCGACACCTCAGAAGTGGCAGTTGGGTTTTGGCCTTTTTGTATCTTATAGTTCATAATTTGCCCCAACTGCAATGCAAGCAATTATTTTTAGTCCCTTATAGGTTTCTTTGTATTCTGTTGCTGGAGGAGACATTTTCCCAGGTGCAAGCACTCCAGTAAAGGTCCCAGTTCCCAGGTCCCAGCCTATCTCACAGATATAGGTTTTCAGCATGTGAACTTTCTTTTGGACATCTTTCTCTCCTCAGATGCCTCACTTATTTGGTCTGTGAGCTCATATTTTCATGGATTATCAGTGTGCCTAGCTGATGAGGACCTTCACCTTAGTTTGTGCCTTCTTGCCTAGTTTAGGGGCCAGGAAGAAATTGAAGCACCTCAGGACGGCGAACTTGGTGTTGGAAGTCTGGACTCAACCTCTCTCATATCTCAACCTGATCAGTGGATCCTCCCCTCAGGGACACCTCAGAAATTAGACATCAGGTTCTGAGAATTTCTGAGGGCTGCTGCTATTTCTGTAATTTTCTAGTGTCTAGTCTGGGGAGGAGTGAGTGAGTTATTTTTCAGGAAATGGTCAGGCTGACTATATACCCTGTTACTGACTTCCCATCTTTGCTGGCATTCAGACTCAATTCCATATTAATTTATTCAAAAATATTTATTGAGCATCTACTTGACTCTTGGATTATGTCAGCAAATGAAACAAAAGCCCTTGCCCTCATGGAGCTTCTCATGTACCTGAGAAAGACAGGCAATAAACAGTAGACATAATAAGTGATTAAATTATATAGTATGTTAGAAGATGATAAGTTCTATGGGAAAAATACTTGTAAGGCAGTGTCAGGCAATTTGGAATCAGGGGTTAAGGTGTAGTTCTTAACTTCTAGGTCAGGGAAGGACTCACTGAGAAAGTACAAATTAACTAGTATGTTCATGAGAAAACAAACTCATTTCTTATTTTAAAATAAAATAAAGTGTATACTTGTATTATACTTAACACTAATAAATCAGCTTTTTTCATAAAACCAAGATTATTAAACCATTCTGATTTGCCAAAGACTTACCGTTATTATGTGAACTTAAATTCTTAAGATGTTTCTGAGTTAATAGTATCGGTAAAAGAGAATTAAAAAAAAAAATACATTTACTACATTAAAACTACTTTTCTCATTTTCTGTGAATTTGGGACATATTAAGATTATGTAAGGATCCCGGTGCCAGATCCAGCCTCTTAGAGCAGCGGTCCCCAACCCTTAGGCCACAGACCAGTACCAGGCCATGGCCTGTTAGGAACCAGGCCGGACAGCAGGAGGTGAGCAGCGGGCGAGTGAGTGGAGCTTCATCTATATTTACAACCACTCCCCATCACTCACATCACCACCTGAACCATCACTCGCATTTCCTCCTGAACCATTACCCCACTGTCGGTGGAAAAATTGTCTTCCATGAAACCGGTCCCTGGTGCCAAAAAGATTAGGGACCGCAGTCTTAGAGGAACCATGTCCTGCAGCGTTGGGTGCCAACTGTTGTGCCAGGGGGATGCCACTGCACAAGAGGAGACGCCATTTGAATTCTCCGTGAATGTTTGGAAGAGGAATGCCAGAGCTACCAGTTGAAAACTATCCAAACAAAAGATATATGTAGGCTGGGGACCCTGAATCACCTCCCCCAGGATGGACTTTCTGGTTCTCTTCTTGTTCTACCTGGCTTTGGTGCTGATTGGTGTTGTTACAATCTGCATCTGCTCTAAAACCCATTGCTTGAAAGGCCTGGTCAGAGGAGGAGCACAGATTCTTTTTCCTGTATGATTCCAGAATGCCTTTGGACAGCCATGCTAAGATTGCTTCATTACCACTTTCATACATGGAACCACACCTTCGTTATCCTGCATCTCATCTTGCAAGGGATAGTTTATACCAAATACACCTGGGAAATATTTTGCCTTTGTCAAGAGCTGGAGTTCTTCTTGTATTACCTTTTTCTGCCTTATCTGCTGCTGGTTGTAAACCTGTTTTGTTTGTTTGTTTTTGCCCTAAGTTATGTAACCAACCCCGGTACCATAACAAAAGCAAACGAATTACTGTTTCTTCAAGTTTATGAATTCGATGAAGTGATGTTCCCAAAGAACGTGAAGTGCTCTACATGTGATTTAAGGAAACCAGCGTGATCCAAGCACTGCAGCATGTATAACTGGTGTGTACATCAGTTTGACCGTCACTGTGTGTGGGTGAACAACTGCATTGGGGCCTGGAACACCAGGTACTTCCTCTTCTTCCTCTTGATGGTGACAGCCTAAGCTGCCACCACAGCTGTGGAGAGCACTGTTTCTGGTCCAGTTGGTGGTGTCAGACTTGTACCTGGAGACTTAAGTTGATGACCTTTGACACTTGCAGGTTGTTGACTCTGTCTTTCTTATTCAGCACCTGTTCCTGACCTTCCCAAGGATTGTCTTCCTGTTGGGGTTTGTTGTGGTGCTGAGCTTCCTCCTGGGAAGCTACCTGTGCTTTTGTCTGTACTTAGCCACCACAAGTGGTAGAGAGGTGACCGAGCCTGGTGCCAACATTGCTCCTAGATGGTCTGGTCCCCAACAGCAGAGCCCGAGGTTTACCAGAACATTCACTTCCATGGGCTTTGGAGTAACCTTCAAGAGATCTCTCTACCTGCTGCTGCACATTATGAAAGAAAGAAGAAATAAGGATGGGAAGAGTGTGAACTTATGTCTTCAGTCTCACACCTCAGCCCAGTCGAGAATAAACACAGATATACAAAAACAAACTGGCCTAGGTCTTAAAGAGTTATCCTCTTTCCCAGGGGGCACAAAATTCTGAATTGATGTGAGCTCACGAAAATATAGATGAACAGAAAAACAAACAAAAAAGACTAACCAATCAGTTTCTCCGTTGTTTCTCACACAACAGAGAATTCATCTCCATCATCTTAGAAACATCATCAAATGATTACGCTATAAAACCAAATTTCCAGTCACTGATGCAACCACTTAGGAATATATTATTGACTATGGGAAAGTAAGAAAAGAAAAATCAGTAGAGAGAGAAGAAAAACTAGAGAAACAGAGTAAGCAAAGCTAAAATTCTATTGTTACTTGGAATTCACTGTGGAGGCCAAGAAAGGATGTGTCTGGGTTATATAACCATTAGTGAACTTCTCCAGAAATGCGGTTTACTTGACACTTTACCAAGACAGCCCACTTGGGCTTCTCAGTGTAACCTCCAAAACTGCCAAACTATAATTTTCTAAAAGGTAAAATTATGACTCTCAAACAAACATAAAATAAATATGTCAAAGAATTTGTTTATTCAATTAATTAATGAGTGTACTAGTAAGAGATTTTGGAGAATATATATGTGCAAATAGGCACATTAAAGTGATTTTGCTAATAAATGCAAAACTGGTTAAAATTCTATAGGTCAATTAAATATAAATTTTACATTTAAAAGTTTTATCTCTATGAGACAATATGCCATTGCATTCCTTTTTAAAATTTTTTTAATCGAAGTATGGTTGACATATAATATTATATTAGTTTCAGGTGTATAGCATAGTGATTTGACATTTATATACACTACGAATTGATCACCATGATAAGTCTAGTAACCATCTGTCACCATACAAAATTATTAAGATATGGAAGTTTTTTACCTCTAAATCCGCTGCACCTATTTGGTCCAAAGCCCCTCCCCCTCCTCTCTGGCAACCACCAGTTTATTCTCTGTTTCTATGAGACTCTTTCTTCATTTGCTTTGTTTTTTAGAGTCTTTGCATTTCTATGGACAAGACTGTTTGCATTACTGTGGACTGGAAAAACTTAGATTATTATCAGTTTTCTACAACTTAGTTTCTATCCCTAAACAGCTATAAAATAGATTAGTCAACCAGACAGTGAAATAATCAAATACAACCAAATAAACCCTGGAGGATCAGCTAGATAACACTAGGACCACTCCACTGAAAGAACACTTAGTGCTCTCTTTTTTCTCCATTTTCAAGTCTCATAATTGTTCTTGAAATTTAAAATAAATAATGAAAAATAGTTTCCAACATCAATTTATTCAGTCCTATATAATTAATTCTTTTTTTTTTCACACCATAACCCCCTACCTCCCACCACTTTCCCCCTTTGCTGTCCATAAGTTTGCTCTCTATATCTGTGTCTCTATTTCTGAACAGCAAACCAGTTCATCTGTACCGTTTTTCTAGGATCCACAAATATGAATTAATATATGATACTTGTTTTTCTCTGACTTATTTCACTCTGTATGACAATCTCTAGATCCATCCACGTCTCTGCAAATGACCCAATTTCGTTCCTTTTTATGGCTGAGTAATATTCCATTGTATATATGTACCACATCTTCTTTATTCATTCATCTGTCATTGGGCATTTAGGTTGCTTCCAAGACCTGGCTATTGTAAATAGCACTGCAATGAACATTGGGGTGCATTTGTTTTTTTGAATTATAGTTTTCTCTAGGTATATGCCCAATAGTGGGATTGCTGGGTCATATGGTAATTCTATTTTTAGTTTTTTAAAGAACCTCCACACTGTCCTCCATAGTGGCTGTATCAATTTACATTCCCAGCAACAGTGCAAGAGGGTTACCTTTTCTCCACAGCCTCACCATAATTTGTTGTTTGTAGATTTCTGATGATGCCCATTCTAACTGGTGTGAGGTGATACCTCACTGTAGTTTTGATTTGTATTTCCCTAATAATTAGTGATGTTGAGCGGCTTTTCATGTGCTTCTTAGTCACCTCTAAGTCTTCTTTGGAGAAATGTCTATTTACGTTTTCTGCCCATTTTTTGATTGGGTTTTTTTTTTTAATATTGAGCTGCATGACCTGTTTATATACTTTGGAAATTAATGCTTTGTCCATTGATTCATTTGCAAATATTTTCTCCCATTCTGAGGGTTGTCTTTCATTTTGTTTATAGTTTCCTTTGCTGTGCAAAAGCTTTTAAGCTTAATTAGGTCCCAATTGTATATTTTTGGTTTTATTTCCATTTCTCTAGGAGGTGGGTCAAAAGGATCTTGCTGTGATTTATGTCATACAGTGTCCTGCCTATGCTTTCCTCTAAGAGTTTTATAGTGTCTGGACTTATATTTAGGTCTTTAATCCATTTTGAGTTTATTTTTGTGTATGCTGTTAGGAAGTGTTCTAATTTCATTCTTTTACATGTAGCTGTCCAGTTTTCCCAGCATCACTTATTGAAGAGGCTGTCTTTTCTCCATTGTATATTCTTGCCTCTTTTATCAAAGATAAGGTGACCATATGTGCTTGGGTTTATCTCTGGGCTATCTATCCTGTTCCACTAATCTATATTTCTGTTTTTATGCCAGTACCATACTGTCCTGATTACTGTAGCTTTGTAGTATAGTCTGAAGTCCAGGAACCTGATTCCTCCAGCTCCGTTTTTCTTTCTCAAGATGACTTTGGCCATTGGGGTCTTTTGTGTTTCCATACAAACTGTGAAAATTTTTGTTCTAGTTCTGTAAAAAATGCCATTGGTAATTTGATAGGGATTGCATTGAATCTGTGGTTTGCTTTGGGTAGTATAGTCATTTTCACAATATTGATTCTTCCAATCCAAGAACATGGTGTATCTCTCAATCTGTTGGTATCATCTTTAATTTCTTTCATCAGTGTCTTATAGTTTTCTGCATAAAGGTTTTTTGTCTCCCTAGGTAGGTTTCTTCCTACGTATTTTATTCTTTGTGTAGCAATGGTAAATGGGAGCGTTTCCTTAATTTCTCTTTCAGATTTTTCATCCTTAAAGTAAAGGAATGCAAGCGGTTTCTGTGCATTAATTTTGTATCCTGCTACTTTACCAAATTCATTGATTAGCTCTAGTAATTTTCTGGTGGCATCTTTAGGATTCTTTATGTATAGTATCATGTCATCTACAAACAGTGACAGTTTTACTTTTTCTTTTCCAATTTGAATTCCCTTTATTTTTTTTCTTCTCTGATTGTTGTGACTAGGACTTCCAAAATTGTGTTGAATAATAATGGCTAGAGTGGACATCCTTGCCTTGTTCCTAATCTTAGAGGAAATGGTTTCAGTTTTCCACCATTGAGAATGGTGTTTGCTGTGGGTTGGTTGTATATGGCCTTTATTATGTTAAGGTAGGTTCCCTCTATGCCCACTTTCTGGAGAATTTTTATCATAAATGGGTGTTGAATTTTGTCAAAAGCTTTTTCTGCATCAATTAAGATGATCATATGGTTTTTATTTTTAATTTCTTAATATGATGTATCACATTGATTGATATGCATACATTGAAGAATCCTTGCACCCCTGGGATGAATCCCACTAGATCATGGTGTATGATCCTTTTAATGTGTTGTTGGATTCTGATTGCTAGCATTTTGTTGAGGATTTTTGCATCTGTATTCATCAGTGATCTGTGGTGGGCTGTAATTTTCTTTTTTTGTAGTATCTTTGGTTTTGGTATCAGGGTGATGGTGGCCTCATAGAATGAGTTTGGGAGTGTTCCTTCCTCTGCAATTTTTTGGAAGACTTTGAGAAGGATGAGTGTTAGCTCTTCTCTAAATATTTAATAGAATTCATCTGTGAAGCCATCTGGTCCTGGACTTTTGTTTGTTGGAAGTTTTTTAAACACAGTTTCAATTTTATTACTTGTGATTGGTCTGTTCTTATATTCTATTTCTTCCTGGTTTAGTCTTGGAAGGTTATACCTTTCTAAGAATTAGTCCATTACTTCCAGGTTGTCCATTTTATTGGCATAGAGTTGCTTGTAGTAGTCTCTTAGGATGCTTTGTATTTCTGCCGGGTCTGTTGTAACTTCTCCTTTTTCATGTCTAATTTTATTGATTTGAGTCCTCTCCCTCTTTTTCTTGAAGAGTCTGGTTAATGGTTTATTAATTTTGTTTATCATCTTCTCAAAGAACCAGCTTTTAGTTTTATTGACCTTTGCTACTTTTTTCTTTGTTTCTATTTCACTTATTTCTGCTCTGATCTTTATGATTTCTTTCCTTCTACTAACTTTGGGTTTTGTTTGTTCTTCTTTCTCTAGTTCCTTTAGGTGTAAGGTTAGATAGTTTCAGATTTTTTGGTGTCCATTGTAACTTCTCCTTTTTCATTTCTAATTTTATTGATTTGAGTCCTCTCCCTCTTTTTCTTGATGAGTCTGGCTAAAGGCTTATCAGTTTTGTTTATCTCCTCAAAGAACCAGCTTCTGGTTTTCTTGATCTTTGCTATTGTTTTCTTTGTTTCTATTTCATTTATTTCTGCTCTGATCTTCATGATTTGTTTCCTTCTTCAAACTTTGGGTTTTGTTTGTTCTTCTTTCTCTAGTTCCTTAGGTGTAAGGTTAGATTATTTCTTTGAGATTTTTCTTGCTTCTTGAGGTAAGGTTATATTGCTATAACCTTCCCTCTTAGAACTGCTTTTGCTGCATCCCATAGTTTTGGATCATTGTGTTTTCATTGTAATTTGTCTCTAGGCATTTTTTGATTTCCTCTTTGATTTCTTCAGTGATCTCTTGGTTACTTAATAACGTATTGTTCATCCTCCATGTGTTTGTGTGTTTTACCTTTCTTTCCCCTGTAATTGATTTCTAATCTCATAGTGATGTGGTCAGAAAAGATGCTTGATATGATTTCAATTTTCTTCAATTTACTGAGGCTTGCTTTGTGACCCAGGATGTGATCTATCCTGGAGAATGTTCCATGTGCCCTTGAGAAGAAAGTGTAATCTGCTGTTTTTGGATGTAACGTCCTATAAATATCAATTAAATCTATCTGGTCGATTCTGTCATTTAAAGCTCGTTTCCTTATTAATTTTTTGTTTGGATGATCTGTCCATTGGTGTAAGTGAGGTGTTGAAATCCCCCACTATTGTGTTACTGTCAATTTCCTCTTTTATAGCTGTTAGCAGTTGCCTTATGTATTGAGGTGCTCCTATGTTGGGTGCATAAATATTTATAATTGTTATATCTTCTTGGATTGATCCCTTGATCATTCTGTAGTGTCCTTCCTTGTCTCTTGTAACTTTCTTTACTTTAATATGTATTTTATCTGATATGAGTATTGCTGCTCCAGCTTTCTTTTGATTTCCATTTGTATGAAGTATCTTTTTCCTACCCCTCACTTTCAGTCATATGTGTCCCTAGGTCTGAATTGGGTCTCTTGTAGACAGCATATATATAGGTCTTGTTTTTGTATCCATTCAGCGAGCCTGTATCTTTTGGTTGGAGCATTTAATCCACTTACATTTAAGGTAATTACCGATATGTATGTTCCTATTGCCATTTTCTTAATTGTTTTGGGTTTGTTTTTGTAGGTCTTTTTCTTCTCTTGTGTTTCTCACTTAGAGAAGTTCCTTTAGCATTTGTTGTAGAGCTGGTTTGGTGGTGCTGAATTCTCTTAGCTTTTGCTTGTCTGTAAAGGTTTTTTTTCTCCATCAAATCTGAATGAGATCCATGCCGGGTAGAGTCATCTTGGTTGTAGGTTCTCCCCTTTCATCACTTTAAGTATATCATGCCACTCCCTTCTGGCTTGTAGAGTTTCTGCTGAGAAATCAGCTGTTAACCTTATGGGAGTTCCCTTGTATGTTATTTGTCATTTTTCCCTTGTTGCTTTCAATAATTTTTCTTTGTCTTTAATTTTTGTCAGTTTCATTACTATATGTCTCGGTGTGTTTCTCCTTGGCTTTATCCTGCCTGGGACTCTCTGCACTTCCTGGACTTGGGTGGTTATTTCCTTTCCCATGTTATGGAATTTTTCAACTATAATCTCTTCAAATATTTTCTTGGGTCCTTTCTCTTTCTCTTCTCCTTCTGGGACCCATATAATGCGAATGTTCTTGCGTTTAATGTTGTCCCAGAGGTCTCTTAGGGTGTCCTCATTTCTTTTCATTCGTTTTTCTTTATTCTGTTCCACAGCAATGAATTCCACCATTCTGTCTTCCAGGTCACTTATCCATTCTTCTGCCTCAGTTATTCTGGTATTGATTCCTTCTAGTGTATTTTTCATTTCAGTTATTGTATTGTTCATTTCTGTTTGTTTGTTCCTTAATTCCTCTAGGTTTTTGTTCTTTAATTCTTGTAGGTCTTTGTTAAACATTTCTTGCATCTTCTCGATCTTTGCCTCCATTCTTTTTCCAAGGTCCTGGTTCATCTTCACTATCATTATTCTGAATTATTTTTCTGGAAGGTTACCTATCTCCACTTCATTTAGTTGCTTTTCTTGGGTTTTATCTTGTTCCTTCATCTGGTACATAGCCCTCTGCCTTTTCATATTGTCTATGTTTCTGTGAATGTTGTTTTTGTTTCACAGGCTGCAGGACTGCAGTTCTTCTTGCTTCTGCTGTCTGCCCTCTAGTGGATGAGGCTATCTCTAATTAATGCATTTTTCAGCTGGATTGAGCCTGCAGTCTGCTTTCATATATCTATCTGGACTAAGAAAAACTACACAGGTACGTTATAAGCATTCCATTAGGGTTAGCCATAATTTGAAAGTTATTTCTAATATTAGTTCCTAATATTATGGTGGAAATTTGAATTTTTTTTTCTTTTGAAGTAATTTTTTACAAATAAAATCAACATAAAGTTCAAATTAAATAAAAGACAGTCTTCTAGGTCAAACATTGCTTTATCCTTCCATCTTGTCAGACATTATTCTTCAGAAAGTTGGTTACTGGGTAGAGCTACTGAGATTTGGAATATTTGAGAAAGGACACTTCCTGGAGCAGGACTTTTGAAGACAGCTGATGTGGCCTCTGGAAGTTCACTGAGCACCTAAAGGAGTGTTTGGCATCTGCTCCTTCAGAGCTGGGAAAATGCAGGCAAGTCCAGAGCCTCCAGGCAAGGACTAGCAGTTATCCCCTTGTCTATATTTACCCAGAAACCAGCTTTCCAACCCACACCTGACAGGTAATTGGAGATATGTCTATTGCTGAAGCAGTACAATGCCAGTATAATTGGCCAAATAAGAATTTTTCCATTAAGTATTTTTGGGTACAACCAGCTTTATCAAAAGCATAAGATATCCTTGGAATTTGAAGCTTTTACCCTTGAAGTTTCAGCTTTTTGCAAGCACAGAATGTCCAAGGTCATGGGTTCATTATTTTGCTAAAGGAAAAACTGGGTGCAGTGGCATTGTGAGGATGGTGTGCATGAGAGAAGCACTTGAGCACGAGATCCTGCTGGCCACTGGGCATCTGCATTATAGCATGGCTTACCAATCAATGTCCTTCACCAGTGTCAAGGTTCTGCTGGATTTTTAAACTACCTATCATATGCTCTATACTCCAGGGAGTAGAAAAATACAAACATATAAGACATTCTCTTTGCCATCAAAGAATATTTATTTTCATTAGACAGACAAGATTGAGTTAATAAGATGGCCAACAACACCCAAGATAACATGACTAAGAGCTGAAGGAGTTCTATAAGAAAATGCCAGAAAGTCAAGGGACCTGTGAGTAGTTACAGAGGAATGAGGTTTTGAATCCCATCCTGAAAAAAAATATAGAATTGGGGCAGATGGGAAAGGAAGGTGGGGGGGATTCCAGAAAAAGGGGAAGTTGGAATAGGAAGATAGTACTTGTTAAAGGAACTAATTTAGAATGTGTATGATGTAGAGGACAGAAAAAAAAATGCCTTTGGTGGCAGAGTTAATAAAAAGCAAAATTTTTCATAGGAGAAAAGAGGAAAATAGCTTTGAGTGGCTTCGCGCTATGCCAGACATTTTTACATCATTATTCCACATAATCTTTTTTTTAAGATAAATCTACATGAAGAAAAGATCACTATCATCCCCATTTCACAGATGAATATGCAAATGAGACTCAAGGAGTAAAGTAACTTGACCAGCTGGGATTTACAGCCAAGTCTTCTGACTCTCAACTTTTCTGACGATAGGCAGTACTTTTTCTAATTGCACCTCATGGAGAAGGCAATACTTGAGCTAGTTCCCAAAAAACAGGTACGTATTTGAAGTACTAGTTATTAAACTTCTGAGTGTCAGGAACCCATTGCCCAGCATCTAGTAGATGCTAAATAAATATTCATTAGATGAGTGAATAAATTAATAAATACATAAGCAGAGAACACATTCTGGGAAAGGAAATGGTTTAAATAGACAATAAGGAGAAATTATATAACTTTTTATGAGAATTATGAGGAGTTCGGACTGTTATATTGGGCTATGTTATGAAAGATCCAGGAGATCAAGCTGAAGAACTGGACTTTATTCAACGAAGAATGCAGGTTGCAAAACGGAATTTTTTTTAATGGAGCTACAGAGGAAAGGGGGTATTTTAAATAATGGTTGTTGGTTTGTTACTGAGTCCAAGCTCTTTCTGCTCACTGCACGACAGGCCAGTAAATCGGGAGATGAGGTGTTGAGGCAAGGAATACAGCTTTATTTTGAAAGCTCGCAGACTAAGAAAATGGAAGACTAGTATCTCCAAAAAACCATCTTGTCGGGATTTGATGTCAATTTCTTTTATAGAACAGAGACGGGGAGGAGCTAAGGAAGGAAAGTAAAAATGGCATAAGATTTGCAAATGTCCCCTGGAATGGCCAGCCTCGGGGAGGGGATGTGTTAATTTCTTCTTGTAGCCATCCACAGGTGGACAGGGTCAGGATGCTTCCCTGCACAAAGGCACGTTGGTTTAACATTCAGGCAGAGGGGCAGGGTTCCCCTGAGGCAGGCCATTATGTATAGACAGTATCCTTTTAGTGAACAAAAGCAGTGGAAAGCAAAGGTTAAAGTAAAAGAAACAGATCCAACTTGTAGTCAGATTTGGTTCTTCCCTGTTACAGGTTCACAACCTCAGGAGTTCCCTGGGTGAAATATGAAATTGGCTCCTACACACGGAAAGCAAGGAGAGACTGAAGAAAGGCAGATCACTCCAGACTGGTAGGTGGCAGATTTGATAAGCAAGGGAACTTACATATGAGTCTTGTCTTGGGCAACCGCAAGGTAAGTAGATCTCTGCACCTGTCCCCAGAACCTTGTTTATACAGAGGTCTTAACTGGGTTCAGTCAAAGTCACATATCCAGTCCACGTGATCTCAACAACACAGGCTCTCTCAAGGCTGCGTCCTTGAAAATGGCTCCAGCAGTGGGAACGGTGGGCAGAACATACATTCCAGGGTCAGGGGAGGAGTGAGGAGCCTCTGATTGCCCAGGTCCAGTTCACAGGTCAACCAGCAGTCATGTCCTCTCATGACCTCTTCCAACAATGGTTTAAACTAAGTTGCCATTGCATTGACTGAGAGGAACAATTGTTTATGTACCTTACGTAAATATAATGGACTTTTATATCTAGAGGAGGAGAAGGACAAGGAGGACAAGAAAAAGAAAAGAAAGAAGGAGGAGGGGGAAGAGAAGGAGGAGGGAAAGAGCAGGAGGAGAAGGAGGGTGGGGAGGAAGAAAAAGAGGAAGAGAAGCAACAGCATGAGACAAACCACTTGCTTCTCTTTGGAAGATATTATTACAGACATACTCAACAGATGTAAAATTACTCTGAGAAATTGCTTATAAAAGTTTATAAATGCTTACCCTCAAGTTCTTTATGTATGTCAGCAGACTGGTAGCAAGCAGATCCCAGACCGGCGTTGCCCTGTGGAGCACATTTTGGGTAGCCCTGATCCATAGAATGGAGCCATTCAAAATGATGTGCCTTAAATTCAAACTTTTTATCATATCAACAATGTCATTCAGCAAGTTTTCAAACTAAAAGTCATCTGTAAAGTATGTCATAATATATGTTTATATTTATGAGATATCTAAAGACATTACAGAGGAGATACAAAGGAAGAGGGAAAGTGGTAGGAAGAGAGGTAGAATTAGCCAACAATTTCATAATTACACCAAAATGTATTTCAATAAGGTTTTATTCATAAAACATTAAAACCAAGTGTGAAAATTCTACTGAGGAGAGAATAAGAGAACATTGAGTATAATTTCACCAAGTGAGAGTTTGATGAGAGTTTAGTTTTTACACAAGTAATAATGTCCTCAATGGTGAAAATTGTCAAGCATTTCAATGTGACATTTGTTACACCGAGAAACTCTGTTAGTGGCCTAGCATCATGGGACTTACTCTTGTCTATTTGAGGAAGTCAGCCAATTCCAAGTCAATTTCAAGTCAACCCAAGATGTAACTATTCTAATAACAGAGCCCCAAATTCCAAAACATGACCATGTGACTAACCTAACCACAGAATGCCAAAAACTTCAAGCCAGTAAGGCTCAAGAATTTAAGTACCAAAGAGTACCAAACCACAGCATTATTAATAAAATATAAAACAGACAGTCTTCAAGTTATACTTAGGTTGTATTTCAAAACTTTGTTAGTTGGCTCTTTAAAACTCAGAACATATTTCCCACGACAGTGATCTTTTAAACTAACAAAAGACTATATACCTTTGAGTAGAATTGTTGGGTCATAATCTATGTATATGTTCAGCTTTAATATATAATATATACCAAAAAATTATCTTCAAGAGGGGTTGTCCTAATGTACACTCCAGCCAGCAGTGTGTGAGTTCCAGTGAATAATCTTTTTTATTGAGCATTTAGTATGTGCCAGACACCATGTAAGTGCTTTACATGTGTAGTTTTATTTGATCTTCACAACAACTCAGTGAGGTGGGTATTACTGCTTTCTCTATTTCTAGGTTAGGTGAACTTGCCCCAGTCATATAGCTAAAAAGAGGCAGAGCCAGGATTGGAGCCCATGTCCAATGCTGTAAGCCACTAAGCCTTCCCTTAGAAAGACTTCAGTGCATCCAGAGCAAACATATATGAAAAATATCCCTCAATGCAGTAAAGGAAGATCTGCATTTAGTTCTGCACATCAGTCAACAGTTAGCTCTGCATGGGGATACACCTGTGGGCTGATGGGAGCAGACACAAGCCTTCCAGATACAGTTAGCATGGGAAGATGATTCAGAGATTTGGGAAGAGGGGAAGGATGGCTTAGGTAAGGCTGGGAGGTGGACAACACACAAGTGAGGTCAAGAGCTCTGTGATTGGGACTTCCCTGGTGGCACGGTGCTTAAGAATCCGCCTGCCGATGCAGGGGACATGGGTTCAATCCCTGGTCTGGGGAGATCCCACATGCCGAGGACCCCGTGTTCCTCTCCTAACTGCTAAGCCTGCACTCTAGAGCCCACGAGCCACAACTACTGAGCCCACGTGCTGCAACTACTGAAGCCCATGCGCCTGGAGCCTGTACTCTGCAACAAGAGAAGCCACCGCAATGAGAAGCCCGTGCACCACAAGGAAGACCCAATGCAGCCAAAAAAAAAAAAAAAAAGAGCTCTGTGACTGGGCTTGCTTGCACTCTGCACTTGCAGCCTCATGCATATGTGACTTCCTAGGCAGTGAGTTGTCTGACTTTCTGGAGCTTTCCCCAGAATAATACAGACACCACGATCATCAATGAAAAAGTGATTTTCACACACATTTCACCTTGGGGAGAAAATTTCTGTTATCTCTTCCTGCAACTCTACCCTTTGTTCTTTGGTTCTGTTTGTTGTTTCTAAGTGGAATTTTCTTCCTCTCTTTCTCATTCCCCTGGTGCTGGTCTATCCTCCCACTCTGATGGGAATTCCTCTTAAAATTCCAGCAGTCTCTTTGATGAGCTGAGCCAGGTAAAGCCTGGGAAGTGCACGCTGGGAAGTGCACTCTGGCCTGGGAAGAGCCTCTGGCTGTCTGACCACCTTCCCACAACCCACAAGTGGAGAGTGTCTGTGCATAGATATCAGTTTTCCCCTCTTGAAACTCTTGGATGCCCTTGAGGGAGGCAGAAACCCTGGGAGACTCAGTCTGCTTCTTTGAGATCCAAGTTGGCCTGGCCTTACTCTCTGGGTGGACATGTCCCTGAGCTGGCTCAGAGTACTGCATTTTTGGTCCAAATTTTCACCTTTGAGGTCACAATTTTCCCTATCTAAATACAAAAATGAGAGCCCCCTTTCTGCACTGAGTTTAAGTTATCACCAGTCAGATCCTCGGAGAGTTTCCATGCTGGGGGGATGCTTGCATTCTCTCTCATCTCTTATTTGTCCCATCGCCTTTTCTCCAAGCTCCTCCTTAGATCATCATCATGGTCATCTGTGCCTTGTCACGCTCCCTGGGCCTGCTGTCCCTTCAGCATGGACACAGCCCCTCTTCCCCATGCCCCAGGTCATCACAATCACAGAGTTGATGTGAGTAGCAGATTTAGTGCAGGTTTAGGAGAAGATTAGAGCACAGAAGAGGAAACAACTTACAACTGACTATTAAGAATCTCTTGTAACATTTCCTGACCATATCAGCCTGATGTCCTTTCCTGGCTGTTTCTCTTCTCAGGCCCCTATCCTCCACATCTGTGGTACTCTTCCCTCTCCTCTTGCCTGTATTTTCCCTTATGCTTCCCCAAGTTCAGAGGCCTTTGAACACTTCCTGGGGACCACCAGGAAAAATAGGAAATTCCTATTACTTTATTATACAGATCGATTTACTGATAGTTTCCTTTGCCTCCAGTTCCCATTTCATAATCTTGAACTTTCAGAATCAAAATATCATAAGTGGTATCCTTAAAAGAAAACTATGAACTCTAGGCTTCCAACTTCGGCAGCAGCCCAGATCTCTGAATTTTTTAAACAACTTCAAAGCTTCTGGCTCAGGTTTTATTAGTTTCATGGTGAAATCACCTGTGCTTTCCTCTTCCGGGAGTCTGTAGGTGGAAGGAGAGCAGTTCTCAAGCTAGTCTCTTCCTTACCTGGTCAAACATCAGAGCCGGGGCTTTTTTCTGCTCTTTCATGGGTAAAAATACTTCTCGAGGACATGGTGTCTTAGAGATGAATCATGTCTCTGGCATCAGACAAAAGCTCAAGTTAAGGATTGGCCACATCAAAGGATGCAAAAAATTCTCCTCTCCACTACTCCCACTGGGAAAATAAGGCACCTCTGGATTATGGAGCCAACACAAATGGGTAGCAAACACATGGAGAGTCAAACTGAAGAACAAACTCTTGTCGTATACAAAAGAATATTCCAGAGATCTGAAACACAGTTCTAACTTCAAGTGCATAATATTTACACATCAGATATTTAGGTCCTATTTCCTGTGGTCCCTGTGAAAGAAGCTTTTTGTTCCCCTACTCTATGCCAAGAGTGTAATTCTCAGAATGGTCCTGGGAGTTGGGGTTATTACTCTCACCTAACAAGCAGTGTAACTGAGGCCCACAGAGGTTAAGATTTTTGCCTAATTTAACACAAATTAGGGCCAGAAGAATGGTTAAAATCTTGTTCTTCAGATTCCAAGTTCCTAGCAATTTTCCCCAAAATACAGAAGATACTAAGTCAAACATCCAAATGGCAATCTACCTCTTAGTGTTTGCCTCTTGCCCCAAATCCTCCAAAAACTACATCAAATGAGGGGACATAAGGGGCAATGAGAAAATAAAATATGAAGACAGCTTTCTAAGGCAGTGGAGAGGAACATGAAAAACAAATACAGCATTAATTATGTCAGCCTCTGTTTATTAAGTATACTGGTAGCCTACTAATTGATAAAAGTATCTGAATTATTAATTATTCTTTGGAGAAATCTGTTTACTGCTCTGCCTCTCCAGGATAGGGAGAACATCATTATTTTTTTTTTAAATCACAAAATGCTGGAAATTTTTATCTTCAGGAACCTTATGAAGGAAAGGCAGGATTTCCAGCCCAAGCGTCATAGCCTGAGTGAGGAGAATACAAAGTGAAAAATGAGAAGTAAGTATCAGTACACAGGGGTTGTATTTTTCTAATTGGTAACCGAGACAAGGCAGTTTCAAACCCTCCCAGACAAACTGTTAAAGGTCCAGACACAAACAGGATATGGGAGCATGAGAGAGAAGCCCACAGGCTGTCTGGATCCCATTGGAGCTACTGTTGTCAACATACTATCATTATAAGGGGTTCAAGCTTCACTGCAGAAGGGCCCTGGGTGACATCTGTCCCACCCTCTCTCGTTGTTCACCAAGCAATGAACTTTAAATATTACACCTGCAAACTCACAGGTTGTTAGAGTCTAGAACTCAGACCCCACTTAAATTCCCAGAACCCAAAAGTGAAAAGGTGAACTGCTATGTGAGTGGAGGTGGGAGGGAAAGTGGCAGTGGCTGCAGCCGGAGCTCACAGCTCTAGACAGCCCTGTTGATCAATGTGCTCTCCCACCTTTACCTTTCTGATGACACACATCTCACAAGCTTCAGTTTTCTCATTTGCATAATGGGAATAATAATTACAGAATTGTTGTTGTGAGAATTAAATGAGACAGTCTATATAAAACACATATCACAATGCCTCGTTCACAATAAGCAATAAATTAATCATTGGTATAATATTAAAATAATTAATAATTATTTTTATTTCCCTTTTACAGTCCTGAGGAATTGTTTCATTTTGCAGTGTTACCCATCTTATTACCCAGTGCTAGGAAACAAGATATCTGAGTTCCAGTCCTGATCTTCTGCTAATGAACTCTGAGTTCTTGGATGGCTTGTTTCATCTTTCCAGAATGACTAAATCTCAGTCTCCATGTGCCAGAAATTCTAATAAATAGCATTGATGGAATAATCCCCCTCCAAAAATCTTGTCGTAGTCTCTATTCTAAATAAATATTGAAGTTACTGTTGAATTTTAATAACGTATATGTAGACTTCAAGTTAGCATATTTTTATTACTTATCTTTAATAGATATTGTGTCCCACATAGAATTTAATTTAGAGAACTTTTTGCTGAAGTTAACTGTGGACTAATGAGGACTCAGCTACACATATACCCTTAAAAGTAAGTCCATAACAGTTCATGCTCACTATGGTAAAATTCGCTTTGCCAATTTCTATAGTACTAGTGATTCCTGCATTTAAACAGTAGATACGAGATAATCAAAATATGGGATTATAAAAATAAGAAAACAGAATTTGAATTCCATCATTTCTGTCATTCCCTGTGACCATGTAGAGTTTTTTGGTATTTTAAACTTTTCAACTGTAGAGACATATGAAAGATGCTAAATTCAATCCCAAAGAAACAGACATGGACAGCACTGTGATTTCCAGAAATTAATGTGAAATGGGATTTTTTATGACTGACAAAATTATCCCTAAGTTTAAGATTTTTCCTATTTGTATGTTGGTTGCTCCATGTGAAAGAAAACTTTAAAATTAAATTAATAAGAAGTGTTCTTTATGAAATAATGCCATTTGCAGCAAAATGGATGCAACTAGAGGTTATCATACTGAGTGAAGTAAGTCAGAAAAAGATAAATACCATATGATATCACTTATATGTGTAATTTTAAATATGGCACAAATGAACGTATCTACAAAACAGAAACAGACTCACAGACATAGAGAACAGACTTGTGGTTGTCAAGGGGGAAGGGAGTAGGGGAAGAAAGGACTGGGAGCTTGGGGTTAGCAGATGCAAACTATTATATACAGGATGGATAAATGACAAGGTCCTACTGTACAGCACAGGGAACTATATTTGATATCCTGTGATAACCCATAATGAAAAGAATATTAAAAAAGAATGTCCATAAGTGTATAACTGAGTCACTGCTGTACAGCAGAGATTCGCACATTGTAAATCAACTGTATTTCAATTTTTTTAAATTTTAATAAATAAATAAATAAAATACAAATCCAAAAAAGTGTTCTTCAATTAACTATGAGTCAAGATAGACTAACAAATTTCAACTCAAATGTGCAAAGATCGATTACAATGAAGTTCAGGCTGAAAAGAAAAACTGTAACATTATTCATTACGATGTTCAGTAACTGAAAATTTCACTTTCTGCATTTCCTTTCCAGTCAGTATTCTTATTCATTTTGTTTCCTGATTATGAAAAATAATTTTGTCATGCAGAGAAAGGGGGTGTTAAAAACTATGACTCACTCCATAGGCCATAAACACTAGGCTTGCTCCTGGTTCTGTCAACCAGAGATAAGGGGGTCGGGCTGTTTTCAGAGTTGGAAAGGGTGGTCCACGGGGAAATGTTAACCTAAAGGCATGTTTTCTTTGAACTGCAGGGTGTTGGGTCACATAGTATTGTTATTTATTTGTTTGTTTACTTATTATTTAAATAAATATTATTTTAAAATCAGGATTTTTTGGATATATGCCCAGGGGTGGGACTGCAGGATCATATGGTAGCTGTATTTTTAGTTTTTCAAGGAACATCTATACTGTTCTCCATAGTGGCTGCAGCAAGAAAACCATAATTCAATAAGATACATGCACCCCAACATTCATTGCAGCACTATTTACATTAGCCAAGTCATGGAAGCAACCTAAATGTCCACTGACAATTGAATGGATAAAGAACATGTGGTATATATATGCACAATGGCATATTACTCAGCCATAAAAAAATGAAATAATGTCATTTGCAGCAGCATGGAATGACCAAGAGATTATCATACTAAGTGAAGTAAGTCAGAAAGAGAAAGACAAATACCATATGATATTACTTATATGTGGAATCTTAAAAAAAATGATACAAACGAACTTATATACAAAACAGAAATAGATCCACAGACCTAGAAAACAAACTTACTGTTAGCAAAAGGGAAAGGGGGAGGAGGGATAAATTAGGAGTTTGGGATTAACATATACACACTACTATATATAAAATAGATAACCAACAAGGGCCTACTGTATAGCACAGGGAACTATTCTCAATATTTTGTAATAACTTATAAGGGAAAAGAATCTGAAAAAAATATATATATATGTATTTACAACTGAATCACTTCGCTATACACCTGAAACTAACATAACATTGTAAATCATCTATACTTCACTAAAATAAAATAAATAATAAATATAACTGGAATTCAGCAGATTAGGAAATGGTTAAAAAAAAAGGGTTTAATTTATGTCCAGCACTGTAAAGCCTTTTAGAAGCCATTAGTGACATTATTAAAATAAACACTATGGAAAGTGATGCAAAAAAATCAGAATTTTCATGTATTAAAAATTTTTGAAATTTCTGAAAAAAATCTGGTAACAATATGCTGCCTCTTAACTGGAGGATCAGAGAGGCTAAATAATTACCCCCACATCACTGAAACCAGCACACCAGATCTCCTGAGTAGAATTCCCAGGTCTTTCCCAATGTACTACTGGCCTATCATGTATGTGTGTGTGCGTGTGTGTGTGTGTGTGTGTGTGTGTGTGTGTGTGTTTAAGAGAGAGAAGGCATTATGGCAGGTGTCAGTGCAAGGGGCAGGAGGCGTCCAGAGAGGACTCCATTTTAGCATATTGAGAGGACTGTATTTTGAAGAGGAATAATACTGTATCAAGTTCTGGTCCATATTCTCTCTCCTTCACCCTCCAAGCACATGTCTGTAGCTGCAGTTATTGAGCACCTGTGATATACCAGGCACTGCCCATTCATTATTACATTCATCCCTCAAAAATCTCTGCACTTAAATTCTTTCAACCCCATGGTTCTCAAACTTCCAGATGCAAAAGTGGACTCACTGGATAGTTTAAATTTTCAGGGGAAATACAGCAGTGCTTAATGTTTCTTGGAAACTGGACAAAGTAGTAGTTTAAAGTAGTTCACAGTTTCAATATTAGATCATGCTACATTCCTTTAGATGTCATCAAACTTTGCAAAACTGGGTTTTCCACAGGTTCTGTGATAAAAAAGCAAGTACTGTGTGAAAATCAGTGTGGATTGATCTTCCCCAAAATCCAGAAGTTGTGCAGTGTCCACCAGGAGCACACATACATTCCATTAGTAAGAAACTGTGATTATTTAAGGATGAAATAAAAATTATTTTTCTTTCAATTTATGTGTATTCTTTTTTCAAATAGATCCTAAGTTGTTAGGACATAATTATGAAGTTGATTTGGACCTAACTACTTAATAAACAGGACTTTTGGACATTTCTTTTGGCTTAGAGGCACTGCAAAAAAATTACCAAGACACAGGGGACCAGAAACAAGAGAGTTTTAGAACCTCTTTGTAGAGGTAAAAAAATGGGCTCAGAGAAGTTAACTAATCTGTCCAAGGTGATAAACCTGGGATTTGAATCAATATGTATCTGATTCCAAAGTCTGTGTTCTTTCTACCACCCTATATTGCTTCCTGCCTGTCAGACAACAAACCATCTCCATCAGTACAAACGGAGGGTCAGACTGGGTCACTGCCCCATCAGGGATTCAGAAATGTAGTCAAGTCTTCTGTGGGGGCTACAGTAACCCCTCCAGCATGATGTTACCCACCCCAAATATCTATAATCCTCCAGTAACCTCCATTCTGCCTCCCCTGCTGATGTTCTCTGTCTGGCTCATAACATACACCAAACTCAGGTCCCTAAGGACAAATACCACCCCTTATACAAAATAATTTGGCTTATAATATATAGAGACATGATGTCAATTCAGGCCAGTCTGTGATGAAGGCTAGACATGGGATGTGGGAAATTCAGTAATGAAGAGGGCCCCATGAAAGGAGAACTGGTGGGGTTTTCTAATAACCAAGGGGAATCTTTCTGACTGTACACTTTGGGAAATTCTCAGACTTAGAATGACTGGAATAAGACGTGATGTTAGAATTACTTCCAAAGGAGGTAGTAAATATTACAGAAGTCTTTCCTTCACCATAAATGAATGCAGCTTCTTCAAAACAAAAAAGTAGGCAAAAGAAAATCCTGATAGCAAAATTATTGAATTTATTACCTAATGTCACACACAAAGAACAGTGGCTACATGTCTAATTTAATCATGATTTACATCAAGAGAAAAAAAAGCCAAAAATAATCAAATGCAAATGATAGAAAAAACACCAGCTATTATACTGAAGGGAAGATGGGGAATTTTCACTTGCATTGCTATATCCCTCAAGGCCTTCTCCTCTGTAGGTGCTTAACGATTATGAGTGGGTTTGAACTGAACCAAATTATTGGACACCAAACTAAATACCGCAGTGAATTTGAAAATACTACCATGAGCTAAAACAAAACTCTCTAACCAAGACTTTTCTGTTTTTCTAAACCAACCACCATTAACAGATGAATTTTATGGTATGTAAATTAAACCCCAGTAAAGCTGTTTTTTAAAAAAATGTTATTAATATCTTCGAGGCTCTCTTAAAAATTGTACAGGTGATAGTTTAAAATTCTCTCTTTATCTTGTAAAAATTTACTTATTTTCCATTCACATTTCTTTTCATAGTTTTTAATTTCTCCAAGATACATAAGTAACACATGTATTCATAAGCATGCTTACAAAAAATTCAATAACACAGGAGAATTGAGAAGGCAGTTTGACTAAATAATTAGGAGCATAGGTTTTGGTGACAGACTGGATTTAAAACTTGGCTCTACCACTTACTAACAAGTTACTTAAAACCTTTGTACCTCACTTTGCTCATCTATAAAATGGAGATGATGATAATGATAATAATAATAATTTCATGAGTGCTTACCACGTGTCAAGGGCTGTTCTAATAAGCTTTTTCTAAAAATATATATATATTTATTTATTTACTTATTTGGCTGCACCAGGTCTTAGCTGTGGCATGCGGGATCTAGTTCCCCTACCAGGGCTGGAATGCAGCTCCCTGCATTGGGAGCGCGGAGTCTTAACCACTGGACCACCGGGGAAGCCCCTGTTCTAATGAGCTTACGTGTATACCTCAATTAACCCTCATGGCAACCCCATTACTTAGGTATCACTTTTATTTACATTTTGCAGATGAGAAAACTGAGGCACAGAGCATTTAAGTAACTTGTTTAAAGCTCACAGTCACACAGCTAGTCTGTTTGTAAGGTGAGATATGAACTCTGAAATGTCTGTAAAAGTAGCCTACACTCTTAACCACTGGTATCTTCCTCCTGGAGTGGTAATGAGTACATGAAATGAAACAGGTAAAGCTTTAGGAGAGGGTCTGCCACATGCAATAAAGGTTAGCTTTTATTACCTGTTATAAAGTAAAAAGTGAAAATCTCCCTTTATCTGTATTCCACTGCCCTCCCCTCCTCAAAAGAAATCACTATTACACATATATTTTATATTTAAATATATATTTATTTATGTAAATGGAATAATACTAAACATTTTGTTTAGCTATTTGCTTTTAACTTACCTATATGTCTCTGGATACTTGGAAACATTTACTTGAGAGTGCACAAGGATCATTTAATTTAGGATAAAGATGATGGTTTAATTCAGTGGAGAAGAATGTGAGAAATGACAAGATAAGAAAAGGGGCTTTAAGTTTCCAGGGCAACAAATTGTGGAGGAACTATTAGAAGATCTAGTGAGTAAAGTTTGTTAAATAGATTCTTCTAGTGCTGTCTCTGAGCTCATAGGGGTCTAGAGTTGACCTGGGTGATTAACTTCTGTCCTTCCTGGTAGACAGGGGAGGGGGGATAACTTTATAAATTTATGCCCTTCTTTTAGGCAAATAGGGAAAGGGCAGAGAGCTTTTCTTATCTATTTTTTCTCACTTGCCTTCAGCTCAAAATAAGCCTTATGCCAAAGTGGCGTATTTTGGGGTGGCATATTCTGCTCCCCTTTCACTACTGATGACAGGGAAAAAATTCATGCCTAGCTCACTGTAGACTGCTGCTGTACTCTAGCTTCCCAGGGGGTGACTCTGAAAGACAGGAATGAGGGATGATCATTCCAGTAAGCAGAACATTGAGCAGTACATTTGGTGTTGATGCTGATGTTGATAAGCAGTCATCAACTCAGCCTGGAGGGGGAAGTGATCGTAAGTAAGAATATACATAAATTCCTGGGAAATCACAAGTCACTTGACTGGTTCATTAAGGGTCTGGAACAAATAAGATAGAAATATTATAAGACCAAAGACAAGGAGGTCTGGGAAAGTAAGATCTGAATGAACTTACACAAGTAAGCACAAAATGTATGGATCTTTGTGTCTCATTCACATCAATGCCTGAAGGAGAACATCTACCTAGGAGGAAGCACTGAACACCTGTGTGGATGTAATCATGCATACAATGGAGGTCAGCCTGCCTCTGTCCTCAGTTACCCCATGAACATAATGGGCCTATTAACAACATGGCATAGTAATGGACATGGAAGCTATTCATGAGCCCAACTACAGTTCACCTAGCTGCTGCCACTGCTACTACAGATTTGACTTGTCAGTATTAAGGACTGAATCTGAGCTCTCAATATGGTACCATTCCTCAAGGGGGCCAATCAGTTATGTGAGACAATATACTGATTAAATCAGATATTGCAGGTATGAGTCTGCCTTCATTACCCTCAGTGCATCAGCCAGCAACACCAGGCTGTGCTAAATATTCCTCCTCCATATTCCTCAATATCTCAGCAAAACCTTATCATAGAACTAACCATACTGCATTCTAATTTTGTGTATATTTCAACAGAGCTGCCAATTTCTTGATTGCAGAGTCCAGGTGTTATTTTTCATGAGTTTCCTAGCCCTATTACAGGGCCAGACCATACACCACATGCTTTATAAATATTTGGTAAGTAAACAAATAAGTTAAAAAAACTCATGCAAACACCCAAATGAGGGATACTAAGAGCTGTAACTGGGGCAGTGGCAGTGGGTTTAGAGAATCCTCTGTCCTTTGTCCATCAGTCCATGCATGCCCCTATCACAGGCACCACAGCAAGATTAGATAGCCTAAATGTAAAATAGATAGTTAGTGGGAAGCAGTTGCATAGCACAGAGAGATCAGCTCGGTGCTTTACAACATTGTAAAGCAATAATACTCCAATAAATATGTTAAAAAAAAAAAAAAAGGTTAGGTAGCCTTTCATAACCATACTAGGATCAGGGTAGAAGGAGAATCAGACCAGACAGCAATTTGGTTGGTGAAACTATTTTATTATCTATTCGTTATTAATCACCATGATTATCACAATGACACAGAAGCCTAGTATTAAAAATCTGTCGTGTGTCTGATACTATACACAGAAAATCCTAAATATGCCACCAGAAAACTACTAGAGCTAATCAATGAATTTGTTAAAGTAGCAGGATGCAAAATTAATGCACAGAAATCTCTTGCATTCCTATACACTAACAATGAAAAATCAGAAAGAGAAATTAAGGAAACACTCCCATTTACCAATACAGCAAAAAGAATAAAATACCTAGGAATAAACCTACCTAAGGAGGCAAAAGACCTGTATGCAGAAAACTATAAGATACTGATGAAGGAAATCAAAGATGATACAAACAGATGGAAAGATATATCATGTTCTTGGATAGGAAGAATCAACATTATGAAAATGACTACACTACCCAAAGCAATCTACAGATACAAAGCAATCCCAATCAAATTACCAATGGCATTTTTCACAGAACAAGAACAAAAAATTTCATGATTTGTATGGAAACACAAAAGACCGCAAATAGCTAAAGCAATCTTGAGAAAGAAAAACGGAGCTAGAGAAATCAGGCTCCCTGACTTCAGACTATACTACAAAGCTACAGTAATCAAGACAGTATGGTACTGGAACAAAAACAGAAATAAGATCAATGGAACAGGATAGAAAGCCCAGAGATAAACCCACACACTTATGGTCACCTTATCTTTGACAAAGGAGGCAAGAATATACAATGGAGAAAAGACAGTCTTTTCAATAAGTGGTGCTGGGAAAACTGAACAGCTACATGTAAAAGAATGAAATTAGAACACTTCCTAACACCATACACAAAAATAAACTCAAAATGGATTAAAGACCTAAATGTAAGGCAAGACACTATAAAACTCTTAGAGGAAAATATAGACAGAACACTCTATGACAAATCACAGCAAGTTCCTTTTTGACCCACCTCCTAGAGTAATGGAAATAAAATAAAAAATAAACAAATGGGACCCAATGAAATTTAAAAGCTTTTGCACAGCAAAAGAAACCATAAACAAGACAAAAAGACAACGCTCAGAATGGGAGAAAATAGTTGCAAATGAAGCAACTGACAAAGGATTAATCTCCAAAATATACAAGCAGCTCATGCAGCTCAATATCAAAAAAACAAACAACCCAATCCAAAAATCGGCGGAAGACCTAAACACATTTCTCCAAAGAAGATATACAGATTTCCAACAAACACATGAAAAGATGCTCAACATCACTAATCATTAGAGAAATGCAAATCAAAACCACAATAAGGTATCACCTCACACCGGTCAGAATGGCCATCATCAAAATATCTACAAACAAT